>NC_056746.1:235217215-235322215 GCF_019279795.1 Protopterus annectens
ATATATATATATATATATATATATATATGGGTCTCCTTGACTTCATCGACACGCCGAAACACCGACATGAGAAGACCGACGAGACAGATGATCAACAGTGTGAAATCCCGACAGCCGAAACACCGGCATGGGCAACGTGTGAGCACGAGCAGACAGGTAAGTGTGTGCTAGTGAGGGATTTAGCGTTAGGGAGCGGACAGATAAGTGTGTGCTAGTGAGAGATTTAGCGTTAGGGAGTGGACAGGTAAGTGTGTGCTAGTGAGGGATTTAGCGTTAGGGAGCGGACAGGTAAGTGTGCGATAGTGAGGGATTTAGCATTAGGGAGCGGACAGGTAAGTGTGAGATAGTGTAGGATTTAGGGTTAGGGTGCGGGAAAGGTGAGTGTGCGGTATTGACGTACTTTAGGTGTAGTGGTGGGTTAAGTGAGTTAGGGTTAAGGTGCGGGTAGGGTGAGTGTGCGATAGTGATGGAATGTAGGCTTAGTGGCGGGTTAAGTGAGTTAGGGTTAGGGTGCGGGTAGGGTAAGTGTGCGGTAGTGTCGGACCTTAGGGTTAGGGTTTGGGTTAGTGCATGTATAGTTGTGTGTTATGTGTAGTTTACGTTTTGTGTGTCGGTGTTATGGTGTTTGGTTTTGTGAGTTGTCGGTTTTGTGCGTTTTCGGTGTTTTGGTGTCATTGTTTTGAGTGTCGGGTTTGTGGCGTGTCGGTGTTGTGATAGGGATCCATATATATATAGATATAAATATATATATATATATATATATATATATATATATATGTGTGTGTATATATATATATATATATATATATATATATATATATATATATAGATATATAGATATACATATATATAAAACTTTTATTAGGAAGAAGTCAAAAATATGATGCAACAATATGGACATTCTGCGAAAATCTAGACAGTTGAGAGATGTGACAAAATTCTGGAAGCATTTCTTTCACATCTCAAGGATATTTTGCATTCCCATCTGCAAGTAATTTGAAACTCTTCCACTTCCCTTTTCCATAGTGTGACGTCCCTCCTCTGGGCCAGTGATCAAGGAGCCCCAATCCTCACCACTGACACTGGTGGGAATGTTCACTGTGAGAAAAATAGACCTAGAGTAGTTTCAGATGCAGCTCTCTGCACCAAGTGCAGTTTCCCATAAGAGCACACAGGGAAAGCACACCCCAAGTCCTAGGGCTGGGCTTTCTCTCCAGGCCCCAAATAAGACTCCCCACTGACTACTGTAGAGCTGAGTCATTAGCCGGCTGTTCCAAGCCAAGTCTTTCACCACCATCTCTGTGAAATTAGTGCTGTCAATGTACCTCTTCAAAGTAGCTGCCACATGCACTCTCTTTGAGATTTTATTTTCACACAGACACACCTGGGAAAGTCTGGCACAGCTTACCCACTCTGCCACCTCCACCCAGACTATAAGGTAGATCTGCTGCCACAAGAACACCCGAAACCAGCTACTTTAAGACTCTTACCAAGGTACCCAATTACACTTATTGAAATTAATACTAATACAAATGGTAGTGTTTAACCAAGCAGCAAGACTTTCAGGAACATGGAGCCACAGTGCCACTAATTAAATGCAAGTACTCTTAAAGGTTAAATATTTTCTAAAAGATCAGCCACAATGAAAGGTTTAGATATGTTTAATAATAAATAATAAAAAACATGAAAATACTGGATATGTTTACAGTAAACACCAGAGATTTAATTGTGGTAAATATAAAAAACAACACAGATGGAAAGACTGAGACACACAGAGAAAAAAAACTACATTTAGCTAATCTCACTATAGTTGCTTAACTGATTGAAGAATTACTGTTCCCTAGTTATTTACTAAAGCAAGGCAAGATGAACATCGATGATTGTCTTGTCATGTCCAAAAACAGAGTGCACACCTCACATCTCTCTCTGGTATTCAAATACAATTTCAGTGCTGGCTGTAGAATAACATCTCATCTGGTCATCTGACTCTGTGGTTCCCACACAACCCTCTCACTAGAAACTGAGCCAGGATCTGGCACTGATGTGTCACAATACACACATAGAACTTTAGCTAAGGTTTATTACAGCATCTGGAAACTGTAAAACAATTCCAACACTTCCATCCTTCCTACAGAAACTAACAAGCCATTCTCTGTTACCCCCCGGGTAGCAATTAGTTCACCATTAAGTACAATAGAGCAGGATCCCAGCCCAGGCTTTTCACAGACATTATGTCTCTGGTTCCATTCAGACCTGTGAGATAAAATGTGTATGGCCTAAACAAAGTAATTTAATTTCAGGCTATTTTTTTTAAGGTTAGCTTGGCTGAGCTTAACCCCATCCCTTCTGGTATCCTCCGTTAAAATACTGTATATACATTTCATCAGTTACAACAATACAGTCTGACATACATGTATATTTCTTTTCTGTCCAGTAGGAGCCACTGTTGATACATTTTTAACACAAACAACTTTACAAATATATTTTTAACACAAGCATCTGTACAAATCAGTTTGATATTCAAATGGCATACATTTTTTTACAAAACTCCAGCTAGGTATGCTGCCATATGTTACACATGCACTGCCTTACTCCTCCGGCACAGAGACATGTGCTGGCACTACTTCACATCATCACATCTCTCCCCCCTTTGAAGACTCAAACTATTTTTTTCAAATGACCCTGGAGGGACATTGCTTGAGATAAATGACCCTGTCTGGGAACACATTAACCCATGTCCTGGCTTGAGATCCCATCTGCATTGGCATTGCTGACCCCACTACGGTACTGCACTGTCATGCATTATGCTTGCCACCCTAGACTTCATATTCATAACTTGGCATTTTGCTGGCTGGCTCGATGTAACCATGTTAAGGGGTTATGGTCTGTAACCACAGTGAATTTCCTTCCATACAGATAGGGCTGAAGTTTTTGCAGTCTCCATACTGTGGCTAGACATTCTTTTTCTACAGCTGCATAACATTCCTTACTAGGTTGGAATCTACAGTGGAAATGTGCAACACGGTGCTCCTCACCTTCTGTGGAAACCTGGCTGAGTTCAGCCCCCACACCATGGTTTGAAGCATCCACCTGCACAAGAAATTATTTGCTGAAATCTGGACTGGCTAGCACAGGGAGTCCTCCCAAAGCCCCTTTATGCTTTTGGAATGCCTGCTCACAGGCTTGGTCCACACAAACTTATCTGGCCTGTTTTTCCTTGTCAGGTGTTTGAGGGGAATAGCTTTTGTAGTATAATAGAGAAAGAATATTCTATAGTATGCCACTGTCCCCAAGAATGCCCTCACCTGCTTTTTGGTAATGAATAGCTTCTACTGTGGCAGGGTCTGGCCTGATCTTACTACTCTCCACTCTGTGTCCCAGATAGGAGACCTCTGCCATACCCAACTTCCTGGGCTTAATGTTCAACCCTGCACTTTTCAATCTGCCCAGGACCTCCCTGATATGCTGAAGGTGCTCTTGCCAGGAATGGCTGTAGATGGCAGTATCATCCAGGCAAGCAAGGGCATAATCCCCTGCTCATTGTAGGATATGATCTACCAGCCTCTGGAAGGTCGCTGAGGCAATTTTCATCCTAAAAGGCATCTCTGTGAACTTGTATAATCCAAAAGGAGTAAAAAAAGCTAACCTCTCCCTCGCAGGGGAGTCAAGGACAACTGCCAGTCGCCATTGGTCAGATCAATAGAGGCCAGATACTTAACCCCACCTAGCTGCTCTAAGGCTTCATCTGTCCTAGGCATGGGATAAACATCTGACATGTTGTGATATTTTTGTTTTCTGTAATCCACTCACAACCTGGTGCTGCCTTCCTTGTTTGGTAACACCACCACTGGGGAGGCACAGGGGCTGCTGGACTCCTGGATTACTCCCAGTTCCAACATTTCCTGTATCTTCTCCCTCAGAGTCTGTCGGACTCACTCAGGTAGCCTGTAAGGGGCCTGCTTGATAGATCTTTGGGGTCATGTATCCACATGGTGTGGCACCAGGTGGTTGCACCCTGGTTTCCCAGTGAACATGCCCCCAAACTCCTGTAAAACTGTGAGATTTCTCAAACTGAGTAGGGGATAGCTGCTGGGTCATTGTTACCCCTTCCACTGACACCTTAGTGGAAGGGGTAACAATGACCCAGCAGCTGTCACCTACCACTAGCTGCTGGGTCATTGTTACCCCTTCTACTGAGGTGTCAGTTTGTGCCTCACCGAGGAGATCAGTCACCAGATCCCCCCATACTCCTCCTGCCTCCCACTGCAAATAGCACAAGGGTCTTCCTATCATGGTAAGGCTTCTTCATGTTAACATGGTACAGTTTGTGCCCCTGCCTCCGGTCTAGCAGTTTTACCATGTAGTTAACATCACTGACCTTCCTTACCACTTTGAAGGATCCTTCCCAAGCTTCCTGCAGCTTATTGTGTCTAACAGGAATGAGCACCATAACCTGCTGTCCCACAGCATACTCTTGGGCTCAAACATTCCTGTCATACCAGTCCTTTTTCTGCTGTTGGGCTCCTGCCAGGTTGTCTTGGGCCAAGCCCATGAGCTGCCTAAGCCTTGTCCTGAGGTTTAGGACATATGCCACAACAGACTGCATGTGGGATTCACACTTACCCTCCCACTCATCACAAATCAAATCCAAGGGCCCCCTCACCCTATGCCTATACAGCAATTTGAAGGGTAAAAAAACTGTGAATTCCAGGGGCACCTCTCTGTAAGTAAACAACAGATGAGGCAAATACTTGTCCCACTCCCTCTTAAACTGGTCTGCAAATGTCCTTAGCATGGTCTTCAGTGTAGGGGTGGTAGGGGTAGATGTTTCACCCCCACAGCGCTCCCACAGACAAGCCAGCAGGTCTGACATGAAATTGGCATTTCTGTCAGTCAGTATTTCTCTTGGGAAACCTACCTTGACAAAAATATCTAACAAAGCATTTGCCACCGTCTCTGCCTTGATGGAGGACAGAGTCGCCACCTGACGGTATTTAGTAGCATAATCTACTACCACTAGGATATATTTCTTCTCTGTGGAACTTGGGGTACTCGGAGGCCCCACAATATCCACAACTACCCTCTTAAGCAGCTCCTCAATCACAGGCAGAGGCATCAAAGGAGCTTTGACCTAGTCTCCTACTTTGCCTACATTTTGGCACTGCTCACAGGTTCTTCAGTACCCTGTTACATCCCTTGCAATCACAGGTCAATAAAAGTTCTGCATAGCTCATCTCTTTGTATGCTTTATGACCATATGACCTGCAAAAAGACTCTTCGGGATATGAATAGAAGTGCAAGAAGGTAGGCTCTGGTCACTACCAACTGCTGTATTACCTCACCCTCTAGTCCTCCTTCAGGGGTCCACTCTCTGTATAGTAACCCTTTGTTCGAGTGTACAAACTTCCCTTTTCCTTGAGAATCAGGTGTCTCCTTAGCTACCTCCCAGCTCCCCTTCCACAGGAAGTCTGGTATCTTCTGACAGTGGTGCCTCACTGTCAGCATGGATGCTACTACTCACCTCTGCCTTTAGTGTCACCCTGCCAAGGGAACATCAGTACCTATCGGCAGCTGTGACTCATCTTCAGGCTCACTGCTACAGGGTATCTCCCTCCCTGAAATAGCCACATCACCAGCCCTAGCTTCAGGTGTGGGATCTCTCTGGATGTCCTCTAGGCTACCAGACCCACATGCCTGTCTCCAAGCTTGACTCTGTGTAACTGCATGCACACAAGGTACTGCATTATCAGAATCATTCCCTGTCAAGACATCTGCAGGGATCTCCTCAAACACACCTACTTGCTTGCTTCCTTTTCCACCCTCCCAATCAATGTGAACCTTGGCCAAAGGTATTTGGAATTGGGCCCTTCCTAAAGCTCTGACTGGAGTGGACTGCTCAAGCAAGTACTGCTTCTCATTAACCACTGCAGGCTTAACAATGGTTATGTCAGAGGCTGTATCTCTTTTGGCAGTGGCCTGTTATCCATCCACTAAGATAGGATACAAACTCCGGTGATAGTTTGGTACCACTGTTGTCTCCAGACAGCTTACCACTGGCATGCTGTTATTCTCAGTTGCTGACTCCCTCGCCTTTTATTCCCCGCCTTGCTTCAGTGGGCATTTGTATGCTACATGGCCTCTCTGGTTATATTTAAAACATCTAAACCCTAATCCTGGACATGTACCTTAATTAGTTGCTTCACCTTTTACCAGTGGACTCTGTTTGGGAGGTTTAGGCTGCCCACCATGGGTTCCCTTACATCTATGTGCAGCACTGGGTATCCCCTTCTTGTGTAGTTGTGCCCTGCTTGCCAAGTAGAGCTCCCCTGTCCTCCCCAGCTCATCTGCAGAGTTTGCCAACCAGATTCTCATGTCCTCAGGCAAAGTGTTAAGGGCTTGTTACCTCACCAAAAGGTCTGCCAGCCTTTCAGAAGTGGTGACCTGATACCCACTCACCCACCTATGAAAATAAGTGCTTAGCTCAGCAATTTAATCACACACACTTTCATCTGCCCTACATCTATGCTTATGAAGTTTTTTCTGTAAGCTTCAGATGCTAATTTAAAACATTCCAATAAACTTTGCTTAACCTTGTCATAATTTAAACAATCAGTATCAGACAATTTAGAAACAGCAGTTACAGCTTTACCATGGAGTAAGGGGGTCAGAAACTGTACCCAGAGCCGTTGGTCAACAACATACTGTTCACATACTCTAGATCTATGAATAAAACTGTCAAAATGATCACCTTTTGTATACTGTGGAAGAAATTCACTGACCTTTGTTGCTTCTAGAGTTCGGTTATTTATTTCCCCATTACCTCCATGTTCCTGTCAAAGAGTCAGCATGTCCCTCTCATATTGATGCTGTTTCTCATGTCCTTACGCCTCCAAACACTGCAGTCTCTCTGCCAATTTTAATTCCATATGTTTTGTTTCCAGTTCAGTTCTCTTCAACTCCAGACAGGTTTTTAAGTCCTGTGAGGAAAAGGTGAACTGTCCTGTTTCTGAGGCCAGCACATCCCCATCACCAGACTGGTCGTCTTCCTAGTTGCTGGTCTGTGCTGCAGCTGTGACTAAGGCTGAAATCATTTCTTCTTTAGTCAGATGGCATGCACCAGTCCTTTGGATTTGCACACCTTAGTCAACTGGTTCACTGTCAGCTTGCCATAATCCTCTGCTGAGATATTTGCCTGCTTTCTCTGACTAAACTAAGCTAAAAATAAATAAATAAATAAAACTGTTGTGAAAAATGAAACTCTGTATGTTTACCTCATGGCTGCTGAGAGTACACACACCGTTAGTGACAACTGCTTACAGGCTACAGAAGTTCAATTAATATCCACGCCACTGCTCACCAATATGTGATATCCCTCCTCTGGCTAGTGATCAAGGAGCTTCAATCCTCATCACTGACACCAGTGGGAAACATTCACTGTAAGAAAAATAGACACACACAGTATTTTGAGATGCAGCTCTCTGCACCAAGTATAGTTTTCCTTAGGAGCACACAGGGAATCCACAATCAGTCCTGGTGCTGCACTTTCTCTACAGGTTGCAGATAAGACTCCCACTGACCATTATAGAGCTGAGCCCTTAGCTGGGTATTTCAAGCCAAGTCCTTCACTACCATCTGTGTGAAATCAGCGGTCTCAGTCAAGGCCGGCCTTAGCTGAAACGGCGCCCTAGGCGAAGTCTTGCTCTGGTGCCCCTTAAGCCACACCCACACCATACTCAAGAAACGCCCCTATTTGAGCCACACCCACAAATGGGTCACTCCCACAAAAGCCACACCAGTTTTCAATGTTTAAATGCATGAAAAATCAGTCATACTGTAACAGACACCTTGTAGTGTAGTTAAGACTGCAACTGAGAAACTTATCATTAGAAAACAAGTAAAACTGTATTGCCCAACACAAAACAGCAAAAAAATGAGTGAGAGTTAAATATAGTATTTTTACTAAAATCATAAGGCAAAATCCCCAGAAATACTCCTTCAAAAAGCTGCACTAGCAATGCTTATGTTGCAATCAAATATACTTTAACATTCTATTGATCTGTATTAAAAATCAAGTACATCACAAAATCAAAGCAGAATCTGTTCAGTTGCACATTACATGACTACTGCTGTTAGGCTTTACCCAGCCATTGTTTTCATTTCAGCGTATTATATATATTCAGCAGCTAAGTAAGGATTAAATAATAAAAAGTGACACTACTCTGATACACCAAAAATTCACACTAAAGAAACTCAAAACTCAGAAATGTATCACTAGACAACTGCATTGCCCAACACAAAACAGGAAAAAAAATTTGCAAGAGTTAAATATAGCATTTTTGACAAAATCAGAAGATAAAATCACCACAAATACTCCTTCAAAAAGCTGCACTAGTCTAACAATGCTTATATTGCTATCAAATATGCTTTAACATTCTATTGATTGTTCTATAACTGCCTTGAGTCTGTACAATGCATACCTGAAACTGCTCACCATATTTGTGGAATCCAGTTATTGCATATTTCTTCATTATTGTGGAAGCACATTAGATATTTGATTAACGTTTTAACATTTTATTCTCTCACTCTCTCTCTCTCTGCACCCTTTGCCATAAGGCTAACATGTTGGCCCTTTGTAGTTCAGACTGCCTGCCACTTTGCAGTCATCTGCCAAGGCTGTCACAGGTCCATTTCTAGGCTTAATGTAGATAACACCCCTCATGCTGTGAACACTTTACTTGAAATCTGTAGAAGAAAGCCTTTATGATTCTGTCACATGTACAAATTAATTAGGCATGATTTGAGAGAAATCAAACAGCAGTGAAACACAGCAATGTGGAATGATGTGTGTTTGTACTTATATTTATGTGAAAGAAAGCATTTTAACAGTGGGACAGAAATATGTAGAAATGGCTATGTTTCCAGCCATGATAATGCTAAGTTATAGTCACATGATCTACTGGACATTGTTAATAATGAAGCACAGACGTACTGCATTGACCAAAGCTTCCTGGTGAGTAGCAATCACAGGAAGTAGAAAACAGGGTTCTGAGAGACCATAGGTTTAAAAAAATGTAGTGTGATAATACATATCTGAACTGCAGCTAACTCAGGAAAAAAAAGTTTGAAATTTGGTCCGCCTGATGCTGTTCATCTGATTGCAGAGTAAATGCCCATCTCAAACACCTCATACTATTTAGGTACCAAAGCTGTACTGCAGAGGTATCCACTGCCTGCTAGAGTTAAGGAGCACTTCTGCATAATCGCAGAGCTTAGTTGTGTAGCATGGGTGTTAGCATATCCTTCTTAACCTCTGCCTCTCCTTGATCTTACCTGTCTGTCACTCTATAATCAGAGAAGCACAAGTTTATTCCTTCCAGAAATTAGGTAGATAACAATAGGCATCAACTGCTCATTTAGAGTTTTGACCTGTGAAATATCAAATGGCAAGCACACTTGCAAAATAACAAGTGCAAACAGAAGCAAATAGCACTAGTTTAACAATGCTGTTTAATAACTAAATTATTTGCAAGAAATTTGTACAGTTCGGGGATCAAACCATGATTTCTGATATTAACTAGATAATTTAGGGGAATGTTGACATAATAAACAACTTCAGCTTCAATTTCACTTAAGTGCTTAATTACCTAAGTAGTTGCAAGCAAATCAAAGTGAAATACAAGGCAATTGCAGGTTATATGCATATGGGTTACTTGAGAGTTTGAGCACTTAAAATACCTGCTGAAGTTTGAAAGTGAACTTTCTGAACTTTCCCAATGTTTTGATGCAGGAGATAAAGGTACAGTGGGGACTGTAGAATTTGTCTTTTCCTACTGTAAGTAATAGGGGGTGTAGGGAGCTTTGCCAACCTACAAAAAAAACTTTTGTTTTTATTAGAATCTCTCTGATTTGAGGTGTTTTGCTTTCAAATCTTTTAGATAAAATTATTTTTCTGTCTTAACATTCAAACTTTTGATAGTTCGAACATTACATATGTACTACTGCAGATGTATCAATTAAACTGGTATTTTAAAAGTTAAGATAAAACAAGTCTTACATTTAGAAATAACAGCATATTTATGTGCCTTAATGATGACAATTTTAGCTAAATTTAAGAATATAACAAGTAAGATCCTTATGTCTCTAAAAAACTACAACCAGCAGCAAGTTCAAAAAAATAATTCTAGGTTTTAAGTCAGTTTTAGGCAGCAAATAACCAGCAGACTAGTAAACAAAATAAAGTTAGCCGATCACCACATCAAGTCGTATAAAGCCTGAGCACTACCCATTGTACTGAAAGCAATTCAGGCACACCTCATACACCCAGTAAAGTCCCAGTAATGAGGCAGAAAACAAAGTCCAAAAAGCAAAATTACCAAAAACAGTGTCGGTAAAATTCCAAAAATATAAGGCCATAGGATTTAATATACGTAAACCACAAAGTAAAGTGTGCCACATGACAGAAGAGTCCATTAAAATAATCCAAGACACCAAACATCCAAAATAGTTAACCGCTGAAAAACGGAGGTTGAAATGTGCAAAACAAATAAAGCTTACAAAAAGAATTAAATCCATTGAATCTGTTGGTGTACTTAAATGGACATTAAAAAGAAAACCCTGTTATTTAATTCAAGTATTTAAGTATTTAACAGCTGAAGTTGGGTATTTTATTAAATAAACTTGTTCAGTTTACTACTTAACTTAGTTTCACTTTCCAGCTCTTGCAGCATTTTTTTTTGTGGATTTTAGCGGGCTTTATAAATAAAAATGCTGAAAGAGCTGGAAAGTGAAGCTAAGTTAAAGTAGTAAACTGAACAAGTTTATTTATAAAGCCCGTTAAAATCCACAAAAAAAAAAAAAAAAAAAAAAAAAAACTGCAAGACCTGGAAAATTAAGCTAATTTAAGTAGTAAACTGAACAATGCAATGAAAAAGTCCCAGTAAATTGAACAAGTTTATTTAATAAAATACCCAACTTCAGCTGTTAAGTACTTAAATTAAATAACAGGGTTGCTTTTTAATGTGCATTTGAGAGTGAAAGTGAACACATTCCCACCAATTTCCCGGACCCTGACTTACCTTAGCCAAGCAAATGAAGCAGCAAAAGCAATAAATAATGAACCACCAAGCAAGAGACGGCCGGAGGCACAAAACAAAAAGCCCAAACTGCCGTTTGTGTAGCCCATGTGGTGCTGCAGCAGAGAACCAGACAGACCACCAATGAGTCACTCACGTCCAGATGAGAGATTACACCAGGAACTAGGAAGTAGTAAAGTAGCCTATAGATGCGTCCGCCTCTATCTCGTCAGTGAAGAAAGGAATGAGAGGCGGGCATGAGCTGAGTGACTTATATACACTGGATTGGAGCAGTAGCCAGGGATGAAGAGTGGGGGAGGGTGCAATTGCCTACAATACGGGCGGGGGGCGGCAAAAGTAAAAAAATGTGTGCGAAAGTTGAGTAAAAGTAAAAAAAATGTGAAATCATTAAATTGCACCCTTTTGAGGCCAGCCTGTACGGCGCCCTAGGCAGTCGCCTAGTTTGCCTATGCCTAAGGCCGGCCCTGGTCTCAGTGTACCTTTTTAAAGTAGCTGCCACACATGCTCTCTTTGAGATTTGATTTTCACACACAGACACATCTGTCTGGGAAAGGCTGGCACAGTTTACCTGCTCTGTCATCTCCACCCAGACTATAAGGTAGATCCGCCACTACCAGAACACCCGAAACCAGATACTTTAAGGCTCTTACCAGGGTACCCAGTTGCACTTATTAAAATGAATACTTGTACAAATGGTAGTGTTTAACCAAGCAGCAAGACTTTCAGGAACATGGAGCTACACTGCCGCTAAATAAGTGCAAGTACTCTTAAAGGTTAAATATTTTTGAAAAGACTAGCCACAATTAAAGGTTTACATGCATTTAATAATAAATAAAAACAAAAACATGACAATACTGGATATCTGTTTACAATAAACACCAGTGTTTCAATCACAGAAAGTATAAAAAACAACACAGATGGAAAGACTTAGACAGATACAAAAAAAACCCTGCATTTAGCTAATCTCACTATATTTTTCTAACTGACTGAAGAATTACTGCTCCTTAGTTATTTACTAAAGCAAGACAAGATGAACAAGGATGAGTGTCTTGTCAGGTCCAAAAACAAAGTGCACACCTCACATCTCTCACTAGTATTTAAATACAATTTCAGTGCTCGCTACAGAATGACATCACATCTGGTCACCTGACTCTGTGGTTCCCACACTACCCTTTCACTAGAAATTGAGCCAGGATCTGGCACTTATGTGTCACAATACACACATAGAACTTAGGTAAGGTTTATTAGAGCATCTGGAAACTGTAAAACAATTCCATCCTTCCGGCAGAAACTAACAAGCCATTTTCTGGCACCTCAGGAAAGTAATTAGTTCACCACTAAGGACAATAGAGCACGATCCCAGCCCAGGTTTTTCACAGACATAGTGAAATAAAATCTTTAGGGCCTAAACAAAGTCATTTAAATTTCAGGCTATTTTTTTAAGGATAGCTGGGCTGAGCTTAACCCCATCCCTTCCGGTATCCTCTGTTAAAAGATATACATTTCATCAGTTACAATAATACAGTCTAACATACATGTATAGTTCTTTTCTGTCCAGCAGGACCCACTGTTGATACATTTTAACACAAACAACTTTACAAATACATTTAACACAAGCATCTGTAGAAATCAGTTTGATATTCAAATAACATATAATTATTTACAAAATTCTAGCTAGCTAAGCTGGCATATGTTACACATGTACTGCTGTACTCCCCCTGGCACAAATGGCACTACCGCGCATCATCACATCTACCATGAAGCAAGATACCTTCTTATTCATGTTAACTTCTCCATTCATAATAGGAAAGAATGCAGAGAATAGCAGGCAACTTTAATTTGTCCCTCTGCCAAGCTGTACTTGATCTGCTATAGTGTCTTCACTCCATCCAATAATCTTGCTTCTCTTTCTTCCTCCTCCAGATCTTTACACAGGAAACCACAGTTTACTGTGCCAGACAGTTTTTGCATATCCATCAGTATGATCCCACTTTACCCTGCCCTTTCTACAAAATCAGCTAACAGCCTCCAATGATTTGCTCAGTTCCTGTCTCTGACAATGCTTGAACCCTATCTTCTGTTTTGTGAATCTTCTTCAGCCTGGCCGTTAACACCCCAGCTAACAGTTTCATGTGTACATAACATAAGAGTTTGTGTTGGATGTTTATTTATATATGCATATATGTATGTATGTTATGTTAATTGGGGTAGCACACTGATGCTTGTGGAAAAATTTCAGTTACATCCCAGTTCAATAGACATTTAAGTTATTAAAATAAACAATTAAATTAGTTAAGACAAATGCGTGACGTCTCAAATTTAAAAGACAAGACAGATTCATAACAAAAAGAATCTAGAGCCTCAAAAATATTATTGATCAAGAAAGGCTGGAGTTATTTTTTCTTTACTCAATGTCATCTAGACTCAACCTGTGCCTTATTTACTGTGCACTCGAGGATGCCATTATCCAAGACATCCTTTTTCTCAGCGTGTCAAACAGTATAGCAAACACCAGAGCAAGAGAACAGAAGTTACGTCAGGTAATAAATAAAACTAAATGGAGAGATAGATTCATCACCCAGCATCTCCTCTTGCTGTGGAGTAGACTTCCAATGCATGTCAAGCAGAGTAGTTCCATGTTTGCCTTCCAATGTAGCTTAAGAGAGTTGGATATATACCTTAAAATACACTGTAGGACATACATGCTTTGCCCTCCTTGAAAAGTTTAGTAGAGCCTGAGGGTGGTTATTGGCAAGTTCACATGGACTCTGGTCTACTGGTCTTGCATTTCCTGTGATCCCTGTGATTCGTATAAACACTGCAAATGTAGTCAAAACAAGTAAGTAAAACACTGGAGTAATAAAAGAGGAAATTAAAGCATTTGTGTCATAACTGTACATTTGTCTCTATGGTAGGTATAAAAATGTACTTCCTCCATTTCTCCATCTCTTTTGGCAGTACTACTACTACTGATTCCTTTTTCAGTGAGCCTGGTACATCCTCCCGCTTAATAATATGTGTGTTGTTTTCCTTCGGCTTTTCCCGGTTAGGGGTCACCACAGTGGAACTCCGGTCCGCTAATGATTGGCAGTCTATTTTTATGGTGCCGAGGTGCCAGCCCGATGCCCGACCTTCAACGAAGGCACGCCCATTCACGCATGTCTTTCGAACACCACTCGACCACGGGGAGGACATGCAGACTCTACACAAAAGGAGCTCCAGCCGAGAATCGAATGGGATAACCTCTTGCTGTGAGGTGACAATGCTACCCCTGCACCAACGCGGCTTGCCAATGTGCCTTGTAGTTCCAGCCTTACCTTCGTATAAAAATCATTTGGGAAGCCATCATGTTCCCCTGCTTTTCCTGGTGTCTTATACTTAATTGTAGCTATTATTTCCCCCAAACACACTTTAATATGCAGGTCCTTCAGGTATTTTATACTAAGACATAGTCCTTTGTAGTCCTCAGAATCAGTTTTCTTTGTCTTAACTTCTAACCACATAATACAGCATGCACAAGAGAGCAATGAAGAACCAAAAGACTCTATACAGATGTATTCATAGTAGTTTTATTAAGTGATTTTTTCTTAAAGATTGGTTCAGAACCATGAAAATACTTAACCAGTAAAACTATTGTGAATGCAAGCAATGTTTTGCATTTTTGTGCAGTGTTTTTTAGTTTGTCAACAGTTCTTCATATGATCCTCTGTAAAACTCTTGGAATATTGCTGTAATGCCCTAGTTTGTTTCGGCCCTCTTCCCTTCTTCCTTTTAATCCCTGTAAATCATACTTTTTTTTCTTTTTAACCTCCACAACACAAATTTTATTTCTGTTTATCTCCTAGCCTACTACTGTTTTCCTTTGAAATCCAATTCCCACCTATGACTGTTCAGTATTTATTTTAAGGCTGGCATTTAGCTTTTTTTTTTCTTTTCCTCCTTACCTTTACCCATGTTGCATTGAAGTCTTCCCAATTGCCTATCCCTGTTCATAATCTCCTCTTTTGTATCCTTATTTATCTGACTTCTTTATCCTATTATTTCTCCTTGCCATGTCACCTTAATACCATCATGTTCCTTTCTTCCCACTACCATGTCCTCCTCTCTGTTTTCTGCAGCCATCTTTCACCCAGCTCACTTACTTTTCCTTCTGCCATGTGTTAGATTCCATCTGCTGTCTCTTCATTTTCCTATCTGGTCAATCTGTTACGATTGTTGCGTGAAAAAAATCCTCTGTCCAGTATCTCTACCATTATCTTTTTTCTTTACCATTGTAATAAATATTAGTGTTCTATACACCTTGCTCACCTACCTGAATCCATCCTTGGAAAAAGTGAATTGCCTCCTGTAGCCCACATTTCCCTCCATATATTAACCAGTCCCACCCCCCCATACAGCTTTTTTCAGCACCCCTTAATTTTCTGTTTGAAATTCCACCACCCCCAAACAGCATATCCAGTCTGCTTCAGATACCATATTAAAATCCCCTTCAGCACCACTCTGTCCCCCTCCCTTCTCAATTTACTAACTCCCCTCAAACATTATTTTAGAGCCTCCTGTTTATCCTTGATGAGTTTAGAAAATAAACACAATATTGTACCTTTTCTTTTTTTGGTGCATCCCCCAGTCACTCACCGTCCATTCCACCCCCTTATGTCTTGCTTTCCCATCTTAGTCTTTTCGTAAGCAAAAACCTACTGATATGAAGTTGTTCTATCTCACCTTCATTCTCACTGATGGGTTTGGAGCCGATCCTCGGCTCCATCTCTGCCAAATACAAAAGCTTGAGGTCTTCACGCAGCTCGTGGCCTACTCTCTATCCCTGTATGCAGTGGTGCTTCTCTCAGATCTCATTTGCCGCTGCAACAGATCGGGAATTCTTCGACAGCTCTGGCCAGTATAAGTGAAATTTATTTATAATTCTTTATATTTCTTTATTTCCTCAGTATTTTTTCAATACTTATTGGTATTTCTAGTGATTTCTTAGCTTCTAGTGAGTTCTAGTATTAGGTAGTTTTAATCTTAGAGTGTGCATTATTGTTATTAGTGGCCGTCTTTTTTCCAGGCTGGTTTCTCACAACTTGTTTAAGTTAGAGAGTGGCTTAGTTAGTTTTCTCCCTACCCTTATAGTGTGTGTGGTAGAATTAGAATTAGAGTGTGTTACGCTTGAGCTCGGATTTTTTTAGGGCAATAGTTGCTTATTCTCTGTGTGTTGTAGTGTTAGAAATTGGAAGAGTTAGAGCCCTGTTTTTTTATTAGGGCTATCTTTTATATATATATATATATATATATATATATATATTTATATATATATATATATATATATATATATATATATAGTATTGGGCGCTTTTTCATAGTTAGATATATAGTGTGTGCTGTAGTGTTTAAAAAATTGTAGGAATCAGCCTTGTTTTTCTAATTAGGGCTATCCTATATATATAGTATTGTGTACTTTCTTCATATAGTGTATTTTTGCCTGTTAACAGTTACATTCTTGTATAGCCATGTCTCAACAAGAGAAAGGTAAATCTGGGTTCAAGAAGTGTCCTAAATGTGGGCAAAAAATGTTGATTACAGATGGGCACACAGTGTGTTTATTGTTTAGGTGAGTTCCACCTACAGGAGAATTGTGCCATCTGTCATTCGTTTAGCTCTCGTGTTCTTCACACACGTAAGAACAAGTTAATAGCCAGGGGATTATTGAAGTCCTCTTTCCAGGAATCCATAGATAAGGACTAACCTGCAAAATCCTCCAAGACTTTGTATTCTAGCTCGTCTTCTGGGTCGGAGCCGAAAAAGGGTTCATCGATCTCCAAACTGATTCGGTCTACCACCTCATCTCCATTGCTTATGGAACCAGAGGTTGTTGTTAGTAGGATCTGGTCCCCAGTATTGGAGCCGGTATCTCCTACGCTAAAGTTTCCAATCCTGCAATCAGTGGCCTTTTCTATTGCTTCTTCCCGGTCCTCAAGACTATCTGATAAGGCTGTGGATCGTGTGGTGCAGAGGCTTCTGCAGACACAGGCACTAGCAAAAATGTTGTTGGGGCCGACCCTTGGGGCTTCGGATCTGACTAGGACCCAGCCCATTTCTAGTATTCCTCCTCCTCCGATTCGATCCAAAGTTTCGGAGCTGGAGTGTTCGCAACCAATGATCGTGGAACCGCTGGAACCAACACCCATTCCAGGCCTATTGGTTCATAGGTTCATAGGTTGGTACTAGGCTATCGGCCCTAGGGCCTATACAAGCCTAGCCATAACAATTCTCTGCCTATTTCTTCCCACAATATTTACTTCCCTGGACCCCTGTCGAGCAGGGCAACTGACATGATCCCCGGGGTGAATTTCCTATCTTCCATCCAATCGTCAAGGTTACTTTTGAAGAGGGCCAAAGAGGCACTCTGCTTGACATGTATAGGCAGTCTGTTCCAGAGTCTGGGGAGTCTCTGGGTCAGCAACCTATCCCTCCAGCATGTTTTGCTCATTGTGATGATGAGGTTTAGATCCCTGGAGCATGTGGCTCTGAGGGATTGGGATTTCTTTAAGTGTAGAATGTCCAGCAGCTCTGGGTTTGACATGGCCTTGTATGATAAACAGAGATCGCCTCTGAGTAGTCGATATGCGACAGAGTATAGCTGGAGTTTTTTTTAGATGGTCAGCATAGGGCATTTGCTTTAGGCCTGTGATTCTTTTAGTGAGGTATTTCTGCAGCCTTTCCAGTTGTTGCAATGTCTTGAGAGGTACATACCAAACGTGGCGTTGTGTTCTATAATGGATCTAATGAGGGATGAGTACAGTGGGACAATGACCTCCTTTTTTCTGGATGAAAAGCCCTTAGTGATGAGGTGTGCCACATTGAAGGATTTCCTGATTGCTGTGGTGATGTGGTTATCGAAGGTGAGACCACTGTCCACCTGTGTCCCTAAGTGTCTTATCACACTTTCAGTGTTTAGTGTACTGCCACCTCTGTGGTAATTCATGGGTACATGTTTTTTTCCCAAAGGGGATAACTATACATTTCTTGGCATTGAGCTTGAGCCCATGGCTCTGGCACCAAGCATCAGTTTCTGTAAGGCCCTTTTGTAGAATATTCACATCATTTGGGAATTCAATAATGGCTCCCAGTTTGCAGTCATCTGCAAACTTTGTTAGCCAGAGTCCTTTAATGTTGACCTGTACTTCAGAGAAGTAGATGCCAAACAAGAGCGGTCCCAGGACTGAACCCTAAGGTACTCCACTTGTCACTTGTCTGGAGCTGGATTTGGAGTTGGCTGCTTTTACAGTGTGGGTTCTGTCAGTAAACCAGTTGGCAACCCATCGAGTACCATAGGGATTAATGCCCAGCTTCGTAAGTTTATCTATGATTCCAGAGTGGAGGATGGTGTTGATGGCCTTGGCGAGGTCCAGATAGGCTGTGTGGACTGCCTTACCCTCATCCACAGCTCTGGAGACTGATTCAAAGATGTCAGTCGGGTTCAGGAGACAAGATTGGCCCTTCATGAACACAAACTGGGTCGGGTCCAGTGTTTGAAGGTTGCCAATGTCTTTGTTTATAAGTTCCATGATAATAGGTTCCATGGCCTTGCAGATCAGGCTTGTCAGACTGATGTGGCAGTAGTTCCCAGGATCCAAGTTGGATCCCCCCTTGTGGAGTGGGATAATTGTAGCTGTGTGACACTCAGTGAGCACGAAGCCTGAGGTGAGGCTATGATTAAACATGACACTTAGTTGAGGTGTCAGTTCATTTTGTAGTTCATGTAGTACACAGCCCAGGATGTCATCTGGTCTCATGGATGCTGTATTCTTAGCTTTGGAGAGTGCATTTTTTACCTGTGTGGCCGTTATTACCGGAATTTGGCAATCTTTCGGTATTGAGATAGGCCCTTTAGGGGGTGAGAGGGGGGTGAAGTTGGCACTGAATTGATCTACCAGGATATTGGCAATATTGTTGGGATCAATATATTTAATGCCATTCTGTTGTAGCTCAGATCAGATCTGAGCATTGCAATTTAGATTCTTGACATAGCTATAGAATGCTGTGTGGTTGTCTTTGGAATCTTTGGCAATTTTATTTTCGTAACTCGCACTGGAGGATTTTATGAGGGATCTCAGCTTCTTACTGAGGCTGGTAAGGGAGTATTTTGCATCCTGGGATTTTCCTCTTTTCTGCAACAGTTTCTTTCTTTTGTTGTAAAGTTTGTTTATGGCAGGCGACCACCAGATTGGCTTCCTTTTTTTGGAGGAGAGCGTCTTGGCTCTATTTGGGATGGCACGATTCACCGATTAGATGTGCTCATACAGTGTCTTAGTGTAGGATTCAGCAGTCGAACTTTCAATTCCCGTCTGCAAGGGTGTCATGAAGTTTCACTTCTGACTTGAGTAGCATAAAGTTGGCTTTGGAGAAGTTTTTTTTACAGAGGTTTCCTTACTGGGGGTGGGGGGTGGGGGAGGGATGTAGATGTCAAGGGTGATTAGCTTATGGTCAGACCTGACCAATGAGGGGTTGACCATAGGTGTGGAGCATCGATTTCCCATGTTGGTAATGACCAGGTCTAGGATATTGGAGCCTCTGGTGGGACTATGGATTAGTTGATCCAGGACATTGGAATTTATGAATTCCAAGAACCATTGGGGAAAGGTATTGGTACATGAGTAGTTTTCCCAGTTAATGGCAGGGTAGTTGAAATCAGCCATTATTAGGGTGTTTGGTTGTATCTTTATATTTTCCAGTATGTTTAGAAAGGTGTAATGATAATCTTGGGGCATGGTGGGGGATCTATAGCAAGCTACAATTTGGATTGCAGTCTTACCTAGTGTTAGTTGCACCTGGAGAATTTTAGGCACATTGTGTTGAGCAACTAGTCTGATGGTGTGAATATCCTTGGTGAATATGGACACACCTCCACCTTTAGTGTTTCGGTCCTGGTTTGGTGGCCAAAAAGTGTGGTATTGTAATAGTTGTAGCCTGGTATTGCAGGGGTGCTCTCTGGAGTCTTGAACCAGGTCTCAGTTACTGCACAGATATCGATGTTCTCCATTTTTAGGAGTGCCTCAAAAGAGTGCATTTTGAGGTTTACACTTCTAGCATTGAGTAACATTACCTTCAGATTTTGCATGCTTTTGCCTGCTACGGTGGTGGTTTTGTCCTTTGAACTTTGCCTAAAAAAGGCACTATAGGGGTGGCAAGAACCTTAGCCAATAACCTGAATCCCAGGGGCGACAGGTGCAGACCATCTCTGGCAAAGCATTGCGGTCTGCCAATCATATTATCCCAGGCAGGCAGATACTGGATCCCCTTTGAATGACACCAGAAGCTTAGCCAATTGTTGAAGTCAGTCATTTTGTCCCTATACTGTGGTATAATTCTGGGCGAAGTCAGGATGCTACTCAGGGCTAGGGTCATACCTGCCTGAGCCACATGATCCGAGAGCTCTTCCATGTCTCTTTTCATGTAGTCCAGGGAGGTTTGTCTCAAGTCATTCACTCCAACATGGACAATGACAGAGTCATATTTGTACTTGTTGTGGAGTGACTTGAGTGCATGTGTTATGTGATGGATCCTGGCACCCGACAGGCAGATGACTGTAATTTTCTCCTTGTTCAGCCTTGTGAGTGGAAAATCAGTGTGCCTGACTATAGAGTCACCTATGACTAAAGTGTTGGGTATGTTGTCTTGCTTTAGGAGTTGTTCTTGGGTGGCACACTGGTGTTGTGAGCTGTGTGACATTTTGGTTGTGATTGGTGTTTGCGATTCAGCTTTGGTGGTTCTTGTTGCTTGGGCAGGTTACTGTTAAGGGCCTCCGCATATGAGGGTTTAGTGTTGGTATGTGAGGGTGTTGGTGGTGTGGGTTTAGAAGGGCTGTGTGTTGCTTGAGGCGTAGGGCGGGTGTTAACCTTCTCCTCTTGACTGTCTAGCACAATCTTGGGTGGAGAGAGCTTTGCTTCCAGTTTGGCTATGTAAGTGCATCTCTCGCAGGTTGTAGTGTTGGGTGGTAGGAGGAGAGGGTTGACTGTGTACATGAGGCAATTGCTGCATTGCCCCAGTATGCCCAGATTCACCAGGTGGACAGGAGAAATCACCAGAAGCTGACCCTTGGACATGCCTGGTTTGGTGCTTTTTTTTGTAAATTACAAGAGCTGTTTTCTATTACCTTAGCAAGGTACTTTGCAGTTATAGACTGTTTAGTGCCTATGATTAATTTTTCCTTATTGGCAAGGAGAGTTGAGTGCTTGTATCAGTTTAAGGCTTCCTAGTGCTTTCCAGCAGGTTTTAGAGCAAGTGCTAGTCACAGGGATGCTTAAAGATAAGATGAAAAAAATGGTTTATCTCAAATACTGCAGTGTGCACTAGAGGAGTTAGATGTGAAAGTAGGTAACTTAAGTTTTACCTGTCTAAAAAGTTAAGTTTTAGTGGAGAGTCACTATTTTTAAAACAGTAAGATAGTTTGAAAGGGGCTGGTCACTTTTGTATTCTGGTACTATGGAATACAGTAGAATGGCCAACAAATTTAAATAGTTGAAAGGGAGTGATTTCACAAAATGATGATTTTACTCTTACTCAAACAAGCCAGTAAAAGCAGGGAGGGAATGAGATATATGGTCAAATTAACATAAGGGGCAGGCAACTAGAAAGACAGTAGTGTTTAAGAACAGAACAGTAACCGGGTGGGGGGGGGGGGTAGGGAAAAAAATTCTGCCTGACTCACAAGAGACAGAGCTGTGTTTTCTTTTCAAGTTTTAATATGCAGTTAACAGCAGAATACAAGTAAAACACAAGGTAATGAAAACAATTCACAGTATTCAAAATAGAAAAAGGCAATAAAGTAATACAAAATACAATAAATAAAAAGCAAACTAACCTTTCCCTCACAGTAAAGTATAGCAGAGTCTGGGTGAGCCTTTCTAGTAAAGCTCTGAAATGTTTTATTTTACCCCTTAAATAGAAGGTGTAGTTCCTAGCTCCACCCCCTCAGCTCACTTATGATTAACCTTAACTGACCTGTTCTATCTTATGTGTGAGTCCTTAATTGATCTGTTCTGATTTCTGCCTGACTCACAAGAGAGAGAGAGAGCTGTGGTCTTTTTTCAAGTTTTAATATGCAGTTAAAAGCAGAATAGAAAGTAAAACACAAGGTAAAGTAAACAAATCACAGTATTCAAAATAGAAAAAGGCAATAAAGTAATACAAAATGCAACAAATAAAAAGCAACCTAACCTTTCCCACACAGCAAAGTGTAGCAGAGTCTGGGTGAGCCTTTCTAGTAAAGCACTGAAATGTTTTATTTTACCTCTTAAATAGAATGTTTAGTTCCTAGTTGCACCCCATCAGTTCACAGATGATTAACCTTAACTGACCTGTTCTGTCTTATGTGTGAGTCCTTAATTGATCTGTTCTGATTTCTGTCTGACTCACAAGAGACAGAGCTGTGGTCTCTTTTCAAGTTTTAATATGCAGTTAAAAGCAGAATACAAGTAAAACACAAGGTAAAGAAAACAAATCACAGTATTCAAAATAGAAAAAGGCAATAAAGTAATACAAAATACAACAAATAAAAAGCAAACTAACCTTTCCCTCACAGCAAAGTGTAGCAGAGTCTGGGTGAGCCTTTCTAGTAAAGGTTCAGACTGCTCTGATTTCTTCGGTGCCGACCTTAAGAGTCTGGGAGCCGACGCTTACTGGTCAGGTCTGGAGAGGATAGTAGTACTGACCTGTCGGTTCTGACTTTGCCCTCTTGGGGCCTCGGCTCGGGTGAGTTCGGCACCTACCTCGGGCTCAGAGCGCACCCTTTGGTGTTCGAATACAGCCTGTTTCTATGGATCCAGGTGTCTCTTTGGATTGGAGCCGGGGGGCATTCGATTTCATGAGGAGAGCATTGTCCCCTCTGGCATCCACATCATCAGTACCAGCAACATCCTCCCCTAAAGCGCCTGTGTCTGCCTCTGCTTCATTGATCCCTCAAAAGCGTAGAGACCCAAACCCTTAGGTCGCTCGATTGGTTGAACCCTGCTCTTCCAGGACCTCCTCAGAAGCTCCCACCAAGGAGGTTCCCAGGAAGAGACTTTGCAAAAGGAAGCATCTGGATTCCCACAGGAATCCATCACTTCAGATACTGACTTAGATGAGTCAAAAGGGTCCCCATGGTCCCCCTCTGAAGCTCTCTCTTTCAGTGATATCTTGAAAATACTGAAACAGAGGGGCTTATTAACCCTACTGATGATGAGTCAGTACTCCTGAAGGCTTTCGGGTCTCAACCCTCCACCTCTTGGGTGACTCCACCTTTTGATGAGGTGATAGACCTTCTTTCTCGAAAGGCGTGGAAGTCCCCAGATACCATGGAACCTGTCCCTCGGAGGCCTAACAAATTCATAACGTCACCCCAGGACAAGGCTTTTTTTACCAAAGGGGTACCCGTTGATGCTATGGTGGTGGCGGCACCACCAAAAAGGAGTTTTCAGAGACCTCTACATCTGTTCATCCTCCTAATAGGGATTCTAGGATCATGGACAGATACGGAAAGCGCATGTTTAGTTCAGCGGCCTTTGCTCTTCGATCCCTGAACTATCTTACACATTTTACTAGACTACACAGAGATCTCCTTAAGGAGTTGGGAGATACTCTACAGGGTGCAGTAGCTGCGGGGATCTCAGACAAGGTAACCTCCCAGCTTGCTACCCTAAATTCCCTCATAAACTCTTCCATGCGTATGATTTCGTATGCAGCTGATGGAATGAGCAGAGCAGGGGTACAGGAATTGCTCTTAGGAGACACTCCTGGATGTACTTATGTTTCTTTGCGGAGCCCTATAATTCATCCTTTGTTAACACCACCTTTGATGGTTCATCCCTTTTTGGACTGAAAGTGAAGGAAATGCTTACCAGGTGTGAGCAAGATGGAAAGACTCGGAGTCTGTTTTTCCACCCCTCCCAGACCTTATCCTAAAGGTTGGATTAGTGGAAAGATGTGGTTCCGTAAATCCCAAGGAGCTTTTTTTGACACATGTGGTGAAACCCCCTCTAGAGGCAGAGGAGGGGGTAATAATGGAAGAAGCCATCCACACGGCAGAGGTGTCCCACAAAATCAGGGAGACAAAGATCAGTTCTTTGGGAAGCCCTATCAGCACTCCTGAAAGAAGACCCGACTGTCCATCTCTGGAGGCAGTCAGGAGATGCTTATCTTTGTACCGAGACACCTGACTAAAAATCACAAAAGACCATTGGGTACAAAACGTAATATCCAGAGGATACTCCATTCCTTTTGCCACCCCTCCACCCCTTGTGAAAAGAAAATCCCAGACGTTCCACCCAGTCACAGGGAACAAGCAACCATAGAAATTGCAAGGTTGCTAGAAAAAAGAGTCATCCAACCAGTCCCAGCAGACCAGAGAGGATCCAGAACTTACTCAAGGTTCTTTTTAGCTCCAAAGAAAACAGGAGACTAGAGACCCATATTGGATCTCAGCAGATTGAACAAATCTGTCAAAAAAAACAAAGTTCTGGATGGTCACACTACAGTCTATACTTCTTTTTCTAGGGGAAAGACAACTGGATGTGCTCAATAGAGCTCCAGGATGCCTAACACCACATAAAAATGTCCAGACCAGCCAGAGATCATCTGCGCTTTCGGCTGGGAGCAAGTCACCTTCAGTTTCAAGCTCTGCCCTTTGGCCTCACTTCAGCCCCCAGAGTGTTCACTAAATGCATGGCAATAGTCACGGCTCATCTGAGACGTTTAGGATTCCAGGTGTTTCCATACTTAGACGACTGGCTCCTCACTGCCACCACCAAGCATCGACTCATACAAGCAAGGGATACAACCTTAAATCGAGTCTAAATTAGCAAAGCGAAAAACCCTATATGCGAATACCAAAACATCAACCCCTATACCGCGAACCGCGAAAAACCCAAATGCACTAAACTCGCGAAAATAAAAATATCGAACTGTCATAGTCGGCCAACCCCACCACCTGCTACATACTACCTACCCAAACAAAATAAATAAACCACATACATACACTACCCAAACCCTACTTATAACCTAAACTAAAGCACCAAAACCCTACCTCCAACACTACACTAAACCCCACAAGCACAACTATCTATGCACTCTCCTTAACCCCTCCCTAACCCTAAGGTCCATAACTACCGCACACATCCCCTACAGACATACACCTAAGCAAAATAAAAGCACCAAAACCCTTCCCCCATCACTACACATAACCCCACAAACACAACTATCTATGCACTCTGCTTAACCCTTCCCTAACCCTAAGGTCCGTAACTACTGCACACATCCCCTACAGATATACACCTACACAAAATAAATAATACACATAAATACATGTAAAAAAACCTACACCTAACACTACACTAACTCTTACATACGGTATCTATCTATGTACTTACCTTAACCCAGATCCTAACACTAAAGTCCTATCTATCGCACACTTACCTTACGAAGCTGTACCGCAGACGGGCCAACCAAAACAAATCGACATTTCGAAATTCGTGGCTTTGACCATTCGGGGTTTACATACTTTACGCAATATGGTTCGACGTCTTTGTATTCACCTAAAGGGATTTTCGATTGCGTAATAGGAACCCCCTTAAATCTTTGCAGTCAATTGGGTATTACATAAACTCAGAAAAGTCTGCCTTATCGCCATCCAAATGTACTATTTTCATAGGAGCAGATCTTGACACTGTCTCTATGACCGCAAAGCTTCCAACAGAAAGAGTTGGGATCCTTCGACAAGTCCTGAACCTCATCTCAAAACAAAAAGCTCCAGCTTTAACAGTGCTCAAGGTGTTAGGGATAATGGCGGCCGCTGTCATTGCCATTCCTTTAGTTTGAATGCATATGTGGATACTGCAATGGTTCCTGTTCACACAATGGTCCTTTCAAGTGCTTCCAATGTCTCACCCGATTGTAATAACGAATTCATGCAAAAAGGATCTTCACTGGTGGCTGACTTCTCCTTAAGTATCAATAGGACATCCTTTTGTTCTACCCACTCATGTTGCCACTGTGACCACAGATGCCTCCCTGTTGGGGTAGGGGTGGGGGCATTTTCAGGGAAGGACAGCCTAAGGTACATGGAAGAAACATGAGGCTCATCTGCATATCAATGTCCTAGAGATGAGAGCAGTACTACTAGTGTTGCACTCCTTTCAACAATTTCTTCCTCTAGGGACTATTGCAATACAGATGGACAACATGTTGGCGGTCTGGTACATAAACAAACAAGGAGGAACCAGATCCTACCCCTATGTCGAGAGGCCCTGAGAGTATGGCAGTGGGCAACATCCACCCAGAGCTTTCTGATAGCAAAACAAATCCCGGGGAAATCCAATGTCATAGCAGACAAACTGAGCAGAGCAATTTTATTGCCTCACGAGTGGTCCCTGAAAGAAGTAGCAGAGAGGATATTCCACAGATGGGGCCAGCCTTGCTGCGACCTTTTTGCAACCCCTACCAACACCAAATGCAGCAACTACTTTGCCCTAATCCCCAATCTGATGGATATCCCAAGGGATGCTCACGTGCACAATTGGCCCCTGGGTCTCCTTTACGCCTTTCCCCCATTTCTTCTGATACCCAAATTCTTACAGAAAGCCAGGACTCTGGGAAGAACCATCATTCTAATAACCCCTTATTGGTCTTGTCAGATTTGGTTCCCCGTTCTTCAGCCTCATCTATTGGAAAAACCATGGATCCTGGACCCAGTTCCTGATCTTCTGATGCATTCATCAGGGGCTCTTCATCCTGCACTTCATGTCCTCAGATTGACAGCTTGGCTGCTCCAATTCCAAGAATAGCAAGGTTCCGCCATCTCTCACCTGCAGCTCAGAACATCCTAACAGCTTCTCATAAATCATCTACCAGGAAGCTATACCTTAGGCGTCCCAAAACAATGTTGACCCATATTTGGCTTTGATTTCATCCATTTTAGAGTTTCTGACCAAGCTTTTTAATGAAGGTGCTGCTGCAGCAACCATTAGGGTTCAATTGGCAGAAATTTCTAGTTTTCATATTGGCGATCAGGGGGCTTCTATCATGTCCCATAGACTTTCTAAAGCCTTCCTTAAAGGTACTATCCATTTGAAACCACCTATTAGATCCCCAGTTACACCATGGAACCTAAATTTTGTTCTTTCTGTTATCATCTTACCCCCTTTTGAACCAGCTTCATCTTGTGTCATGGAAAACCATCTTTCTAGTAGCTATTACTTCTGCTCGAAGGATCTTGGAATTACAAGCCTTGTCCTTCAAACCCCATACTTGATTTTTCACAACGACAGTCTCACTGAGAACAAATCCTTCATTCTTACCCAAGGTTTGTTCAGAAAAAAACCTCAACCAGACTATAGAATTACCTGTTTTTTTCCCCAAATATGCTAATAAGATGGAACATATGCTGCATAAACTTGACGTCCATAGGCAGCTTTGATTCTATTTACACAAGACTAAGGACTTTACAAAATTAGAACAGTTTTCGTCTCCTTTTCAGATTCAAAGAAGGGTACTCCAGTGGTAAAATCCACATTGTCAAAATGGTTGTCAGATTGCATTTCCTTCACATATAGCTCTGGGCACGTGCCACTAAATCAGAAAGTAAAGGCCCTCTCAACTAGAACTGTTTTCACATCTTCAACTTTTCTGGCTAAGCTACCTATAGATTCCATTTGTGCAGCAGCCACGTGGTGTACACCTCATACCTTTATCACTCTTTACAAATTGGATAGGGCCTCCAGGGACAGGGCCTCCTTTGGTTTCATGATCCTGAGGAATATACTTCAATGAGCCACCCAAGAAAGATGGTGCTTGGGACGCTAACCCATCAGTGAGAATGAAGGCGGGACAGAACAACTTCACATAAAGAAGTTATATACTCACCATAATGTTCCATGCTAGTTGTTTATCTCACCTTCATTCTTACATCCCACCTACCAACCCCCTACCATGAAATTCTTGAGGACCGGGAAGTTCAGACAAATCTTGGTGATATTTTGTCCTTATCTATTGCATTCTTATTTTCCTTACTAGGGTAGTTACCTATTTGTATAGTTGGCTGCAAACAAGATCTGGGGAAGCACCACTGCATCATGGGATAGGGAGTAGGCCACAAATTACTTGAAGACCTAGAGAGTTTATATTTGGCTGAGTCGGAGCCGAGGATCGGCTCCGAACCCATCAGTGAGAATGAAGGCGAGATGAACAACTCACATGGAACGGTATGGTGAGTACATAACTTCTTTTTTTTTCTGTCCATCCTTAGCACATGAGCCCAACAATCACTTATATCATGTACTTTGCATCTTCTTCACTTCCCTCACCCTCAGTCTGAGTTCCCTTATAAGTGCCACAGCAACCATTTTCCTAAGTAACTCAGCAGTCACTCTTTCCCATTTCAAGGGCTTATTAATTATTTCCACATTCCATATTGCAAAATAAAACATCCATTTGTCCTCCACATCTCTTCTGGCCCCCCTGAATTGGACCCCATGGGTCTCTGGGTGGAACCTTTTAGTCCAACTATGTTTCAGTCCCCCCCGCCCCACCACCAGCAATGAGAATCCTCAACCACCATCAGTCATTGTAACAACAATTACAAGTAGAGCTTTCCCAGGTGTCACTAATTGCAAACCTGTCTTTGATTTTTCTCTCCTTAGTATGGTAACTGAACCACTAGTAATTTCTTATGAGTTCCTTAATATCGCCAAAGCAAGACTCCTGCACCTCTCCATGTATATAAGAAAGTACACAGACCCTTTCTTATTCTCTAACCTGCCATATCAAACATCACTCTACCTCTAATGTATCTCATGAGACCCTATTTCCTCTGTCTACACTGCTTTGGCACAGTTGCCAGTTACATAATGTCTAATCTTAGAATTATATCACCACCTTCTTCACCCACAAATCATTTCAGATCACATCTAATGCTACAAAAATTTACCATTGCTCAACTCCTTACACTTTGCTAGTATGACTTGTCATGACTGACAGAAGTGTACCATCTGACCTTTTATCATAAATAAAGCATTGAATCATTGGTGTTCTTCGTGTTTCACTGTTGCAGTCATCACATTTGGGTTATCCCTGCCAGAGTAGCCCTCAGTCAGCCCGAATACCAGAGGCTTAGTATTTCTGCGTCGATTGCCATCACTCCAGGACTGATGTCAGGTCATCAGTAGTATAAAATAAGGCAGCCAATGCCATTACATCAGTCTTTCTTGCCAAGGAGCCCGAAGCAGAAGCAGTTTGCATGAGTGCTGGTCAGCCGCTACCTGAGTTTTCGTTTTCCGAATTGAAGTTGAAGTCTTCTAAAGCTAAGTACCCTGTTGAGGATTCTTTAATCTTGCCCTAACTGATGTCAGAAAAAGTTAACAATTGTCTTGCCTGTGGAAAGCAAATGCTGCACCGAGACTTTCATTCTTACTGTGTCACTTGCTTAGGCGCAGACTACGACGTCCCCCGCTGTCTCTTTTGTGCTTTGTTGAATGCCAGAACTATACATCATCGGGCCCTTATTGTAGCTAGATATTTTCACTCTCAGCCCTGAATTCTGATATGGCTTCGGTAAGCCATCCGACAGCAGATCTTCTAAAAAAAACATAAGGATAAAGACAGAGGCAGACTGCACAGGTCCAAACCTACCGACGACGCTTCCATTAAGGTAGTTGTCAGTTCTCCGGTCCTCAGTGAGACAATTTCTCAGCCCCTGATGCCCGTTTCTGTGGATTCACAGGCTGCTACCAAGACCCTTTCGTAGTCCACTATGCCATGAGACTCTTTATCGCCCAAGGATCCTGCGAATGTCTCTACCTTGAATGGGTCCAGAGCCGCTGAGCAGGCACCGGCTTCTGAGGAAGTACTTTGCACTACCAATTCTCTACACAGACTGACAACTTCTTTCGCATCTACCGTTCTTTCAAAAACTACCAAGTTTCTAAGGCCCATGGTACGAACCACACCCAAGAAACCGATGACCCAATCTCAGGCACCTGCTTCCTTGCCTCAGTCTCAAATGCTTAAAATGGCGGAAGACCTTATAATGCTGATCAGGGAAAGCCAAGCTACCCCTTCCAAAAGATTCCAAAAATAGATTTGTCCCCAGTAGTTTTATCTGAACAGGAATCCGATGACTCTGAGGCATCTGAATATGAAGACATGTGAGCCCTCTCTGCTTATGAGGATTCTGATGCAGAGGAATCCATTCCTTCAGCTTCTCCACCCGAGGACTTTTCCTTTGGGGAAATCCTACATACTTTAAGGGAGCATTTCCAATGGGAATGTCAGGACTACCCTCAGTCTAAAAAGAGACTCAGGGAATTTTTAGATCTTCCACAGCACAGACCTCTGGCCATTCCTCGTGTCCAGGATGTTGTGGATGATGTTTTCATGGAATCTAGTTTGTCTCCTGACACCCTCCCTCCTCTCCCTGGAAACCTGACAGGTACTATAGAGTCCCTGACTCTCATAAATTTCTTTTCAAAAATCCTACTGCTGACCCTGAGGTTATTTTTCAAGGGCTTAAAGGAATTAAAGCAACTTTTGCTAAGAATCCCACCCCCTCCGATAGCAATTCCCGAGCATTAGAGAGATGGGGTAAAAAAATATACACCTCTGCTACTCTTCTTATTAGCGCAGTAAATTGTCAGGTCCATATGCTAAAATTTCAGCAACATACCATGAAACAAAAAATATCATCTTATCCTGCTTGTGCAGAAAATAAAGAGTTACAAGAGTTATTGCATTCTGCAAGTCAAGTAACTAAGCACACCTTACAATGTGGTTTTGATGCCCTAGAAGCATCTTGCAGGGCAGCAGTCACTGGTTCTGTCCTTAGAAGACATGCTTGGCTTAAGGAACAGCCCCTGCCAGACCATGTCAAATCCAGATTATTGGACACACCGTTGCACAAAGACAACTTATTTGGCACCATGGCAGAGGAGGTCTTAAAAAAGATGGAAGAAAAAGCTAAATCCATGTAGACAGTAAAGGACTTCCTGCAGGTGCAGCCACCCAGGTTCAGTAGGCATTGCCCCTCCAAGCACTGGTCCTTTCCTGCCCCCTCCAGGTCAGCTCAGCTCAGACACTGGGGAAGCAGGCCCCCCAGACAGCAGCCCCAGGGAATGCAGAGATCTAAGCAGTGGAGTTCCTCCTCTTCAAAACCAGGGGGTGCTAAGCCACCCCCTCATGGTAAAAGCTCACAATGACTCTGCACTTCCACCCCCTCCCTCTGCCCACCTGCACTTGCCCCTAGGAGGAAAACTCTCCTTCCACGCAAGTACCTGGGCCACCATTACCAGTGATCGCTGGGTCCTCAGCATAGTGTCCCAGGGATACAAATTTTATTTCCACACTCTACCAACCCCAAAAGGGTTCACAGATCTTCCCCCAAACCAGTGGGCAGAGGCCAAAAAGCAAGTCTTTTCCCTGCTTTCTATTAGGGCAATAGAGCACGTTCATGCAGAACAGATAGGCCAAGGTTTATGCTCCAGACTCTTCGTGGTACCCAGAAAAGAGGGTACCTGGTGCCCCATCCTCGATCTATCCATTCTAAACACCTTTCTGGTGGTACCAAAATTCAAAATGCTCACCTTCCAGCAGCTACTACCTATGCTCTCCAAGGATGCTTGGTTAGCCACCCTAGACCTAAAATAGGCCTACCTACACATCCCAATCAGCGAATCATGCACAAAATATGTATGTTTCAAGGCAGGATCACTGCACTTTCAGTTCTCTGCACTTCCCTTTGGCTTATCCACTGCTCCCAGAGTTTTCACAAAATATCTGGCTCCCGCCATTGCTTTTTGCAAGCAAAGAAATATTTAAATTTACCCATACTTAGATGACTGCCTAATTCAGGCAGACAGTCAGGAAAAGCTGCTCAAACACCTGGCTTTTGTAAAGGGTCTACTGACCTCCCTAGGGTATACTATCAATGAAAAGAAATCCAAACTAGTACCCACCCAGAAAATTATATTCCTGGGAGCAAGCCTGGACACAGCATCCCAGATGGCATTCCTTACACCAGAAAAGCAAATCTATCTGACAGCCTATTTCTCTCAACTAGCCACCAGACCCCAGTTATCCTCAAGGAAAATCCTGCAAGCTCTGGGGTTCATGGCTTCTTGCATTCTACTCATTCCGTATGCCAGACTGCATATGAGGAAACTACAACAGTACCTAAAAAGCCTTTGGTGTCAACACTGTCAAACCTGGAAACTCTTATACCAATGATACCTTGTTTAAGGAAAGATTTTCTTTGGGGGGCAGCAGCATGCCACCACAACAAGGGACTACCCTTCTCACAATCCCACGTCACCCAGACCCTCACTGCAGATGGATCAGACTATGCCTGGGATGCACACCTGGACGGCAGGTGCATACAGGGACAATGGAGCCCACATCAAATACATCTGCACATCAACCAAAAAGAGATGTTAGCTGTCCAGCATGCACTGATAGCTTTCAGACCCCTCCTCTCTCCGGGGGGCTCTACTGATCAAAGCAGACAACACCACTGTGATGTGGTATATCAACAAGCAGGGAGGGACTCACTCGTAGCCTCTGTGCAGGCTTGCCATGACCCTTTGGCATACGACTTCAGCCATACAACTACACCTGTTAGCACAATTCTTGCCTGGCTCTCTAAACTCTTTGGCAGACAACTTAAGCAGAAATCTTCTGGTCCCACATGATTGGCAGCTAGACCAAAGAGCTTTCACCCTTGTAACTCAGAAATGGGTCACCCCGAAGGTCGACCTCTTTGCTTCCCACTCCAACTATCAGCTCAGCAAGTTCTGCACCAGGGAGCCTCACTGCAAGGCCTGGAAAATGGATGCTCTAGCCTTCCAATGGGTCAGCCTCTCGGTATATGCATTTCCCCCACTACTGCTCCTTACAAGTGTACTGCTCAAAATAAGGGAGGGAAAACCAAGGACAATCCTGATTGCCCCAGACTGGCCATGCCAACACTGGTATCCACTGCTGCGCAGCCTGCCACCTCTGCCACCATGGCATCTCCCTCAGATCCCAACACTCTTGACCCAGAGGGAAGGAGAATTCATGCATCCCCAATTGCAGACCCTGAATCTGGCAGCCTGGCTTATTCCCTGACCACTGCACAAGCTGCCAATCTCAGCAAGCAGGTTCTAGATGTTATACGTGAGGCCAGACGCCCTAGCACTAGAAAGTCTTATGCTGTCAAATGGAAAAGGTTTTGCACCTGGATCCAGGCTAAGGGAGCCGGCTTGGCACAGCCCTCCCTACTTCTCATCCTGGGTTACCTTGCTGACCTACTACACAGGGGTCTATCCTTTTCTTCTATTAAACTTCATGCCTCAGCTATTTCTGCTCATTTCATTTCATTCTGCTCATCCTCTCATCAAACAGTTCCTAAGAGGGGCTAACAACTTGAGGCCACCCAGAAGAGCACTTACCCCAGCTTGGGACCTAAACTTTGTGTTGGAAGAGCTCACCCTGCCCCTCTTTGAACCAGCAATGTCAGCAGAGTTAAAGTTTCTCTTATGGAAGACAGCCATGTTTCTGGCCATCACTTCAGCAACAAGAGTATCTGAGCTACAAGCACTATTGGCTGTAGAGCCCTTCATCATTTTCCATGCTGACAGGGTCTCCCTCAGGACTAACCCATCCTTCATGCCAAAAGTGGTGTCCAGTGTGGCTGTCAACCAATCCATTCATCTGCCCACCTTTTTCCCTAACCCACAAAACAAGGGGGACAGGATACTGCACTCTCTAGATGTGCACAGACAGTTCACATTCTATCTAGACAGGACTAAAGCATTTAGAAAGACTGATCAATTGTTAATCAGGTTTCCTGCAGGAGCAGAGGGCAAAGCCATATCCAAACAAACCATTTCCAAATGGATAGCACACTGCATCCATTTCTGCTACAAGCAACATGGGAAACCTCCCCTTAAGGGGGTCAAGACACATTCTACCAGAGCAACCTCCACCTCTGCAGCTTTCCTCAAAGAGGTCCCCACCAGGGACATCCTAGAGGCTGCAACATGGACATCAGTTCATACCTTCACCAAGCATTACCACCTGCCTATCCACTCCAAATCCAAGGCAGGCTTTGCCACCGCAGTCTTGCAAGTCATCCTAGCCAGCCCTCTTTCTTCTTGACTGCCCCCACTGTTTTCTTCAGCTTTGGGAATCAACCCAAATGTGATGACTGCAACAGTGAAACACGAAGAACATAGTACAGTTGTGTACACTTACCATAAATGTAGATGTTCGAGTGTATTCACTGTTGCAGTCCTGGTTTCCCTCCCTCCATCCCCCTTGTCTCTATCTCTCTCTCTTTCTCTCTCCTTACAAGGAATTTTTGGTATTTACTTTCTACTGGTGGTGTTCTTCCACCATAACCTAGCTCCCTCTTGGGGGATCCTGACAGTTAGGTCAAGAAAAACTGATATAATGGTGTTGGCTGCCTTATTTTATACTACTGCCGACCTGACATCAGTCCTAGAGAGATGGCAGTCGACGCAGAAATACTAAGCCTCTGGTATTCGGGCCGACTGAGGGCTACCCTGGCAGGGATAACCGAAATGTGATGACTGCAACAGTGAATACACTCGAACATCTACGTTTATGGTACATGTACACAACTGTACTTTCTGACAACAACTTTATGCATCTCTTTCTTGGTAAAACTGATAGGATCTCACAAGCTTAAAAAGGAGCTTCTTCTGGGCATCTTTCCTAAAATAAAGTAATCTCAATGTCATGAGACAGCAGGAAAGCAGGAATGAAGGAAAGACAAAGAAGAAAATAAGAATTCAGTGTGTGTAGCTTTATGGCACCCCAAAATACTACTGCATCCCATGTTCTTTCTCATTTGTTGATTCTCTGATCTGTGTTCTGCTAATCTTGAAATGAGACATTATCTGACCCATCTAACAACAGTGACTTTAGTGCTTCTGCCTCATTTGTCATCTCTTCTGCCCTTGCCCTTTATCAGTTCTCCATTCTATTTCCTTCCATATGCAGTCTTCTCCACTGAAGTCTTTAGTACTTCCCACATTCATTTTCTGTGGTGTATGAGTAGCAGAACTGAAGTTCTGGACTATAGTTGCAGATATTCTGTGTCTGTTTTTGCCAGTCCATTAACCACCATTGTTTTCTGTCTCTCACTATCTAAGTATATACTTAATGGCTTCCTCTCCTTCAAGCAGTTGCAGAAATAGATAGAACTCTGACACACAATTAGTGGACTGCTGGATAAATCACTTGTGCCACCACTTAATCTGTACCTGGATATCACATTGCTGGGAACAGTTGTACCCTACCTTGATGTACAGCCATGAAGTAATCTTTTTCCAGCTGCACCATGACAAGAGCTATATAGAAGCCTATTTGCTGCATGCCATAACAAATATTCTTTTATTCTAAAATACTGGCATTTTACGATATGATGCCATAATTTTCCAGTTGCCCAATACCACTTTCCTACTTTGTGCCACCTCTACATCCTACTTATTAATTAGATTTTTCATACACAGAAGTAGATGTTCAACCTTTAGATCATTGCTGCAGTAGCCTAAGATATTTAGGTTATAGCCTGCCAAGGATATGTCCTACTTGGTAACAATTAAAGCTTCAGGGCACCTTTCACGTGCCCTAACCACTGAAGGACTTGTGGAGGGCCATGTAAAAGCAGTATTTATGGTGCCAAAAGCTTCAGAGCTTTACTGTCACTGAAGTGCTCTCCCTTTGTGGGCTTGGTGGAACTGACAGTAAGCTAGTGATTTTTCAGTGGTGGGCTTATAAGTAGTATTCTGGGGAAAATCTTCCACTAATCCTTTTTCTGAGGAAAAAATATATTTTTTTATTTTATAAAAATATGATTTATGCTAGGAAATATAATTTTATGTACTATTATTGTTGTGAACAGCGTTTTACTTGGGGAGTGCTTGTTTGAACATTTTGTATAAAAAAAATGTTGATGATTTTTTTCCTACTTGTTCACATAGAAAAAGGATTTTGTGCTTTGAGGACAGTCACTGAAATTTTTACCTAAAAAAAATTACTTTTTTCCGACATGATTTTTACTGACTCAACCAGACTCCACTACCTACCTTCAGGTTTTCTTTCTCCGGTAATCCATGTAGCAAGTATCTGTCTCCTCAGTTCTTTCTTCTCCCAGCTGCAAGAAAAAGAAAGGTTGCCAGGATTCATGGGTGTCAGGCCATCTCCCTCACTGCCTCAACCACCAATGGGTGACTTTGCTGTGGCCAGACCTGGTTCTGTGGATTGTTCATCATGTTTTTTAAACAAGAAACATCTTTATTAAATTATCACTTATGCCACAGGCAATCATACATTTATATAAATGAAAACAAACCACATTGATATAATCTTAGTTGCAAGCATTATATATCAGAAACCATACTGACATAATTTTAGATGTTAAGTTGTCTATCTCGCCTTCATTCTTGCTGGATGGGTTCGGAGCCGACCTCGGCTCCGACTCGGCCACTCTAAAAGCTCGAGAGTTGGTTCCACCGGCTCGAGGCTCCCCTTATATCCCACAATGCTAGGCGAGAGTTACCTTAGATCTCGTTTGCCGCTACAGCTTCGAGGTTGTTTTTTTCTACCGGTTCTTGGTGAGTAACTTTTCTTGTTGAAATTAGTCTTTAAAAACCCCTTTAATTTTAATATATTTACTTAATTCCCTTAGTTTAGAGAAAATTTTATCCCCTTCTAAAAAAATTTCCGTTTTTTTCCCTCAAGAACCTTAGGTTCTTCCCTTGGGCCTACAGGCCTTTCCTTCCCTAGTGGAGTGTGTGTATTATTTTATTTTAAAATCCTAGTTACTGGTTTTATTATATTTTAACTTGACAGGGTGTAACTAGTGTGTTTGTGTGTGTGTTTGTGTACACCTGTTCAAAAAAATGTCTAAAGAAGCAAAGGTCTCCGGATTCAAGAAGTGTGATGCGTGCTGTCAGAAAATGTCTCTGACAGACGCTCACACTTCTTGTGTCTACTGTCTGGGGCCTTTGCACCTGCAGGACTCCTGTGCTGTGTGCCATGGCTTCAGCCCCAGGGTCCTGCAGGAAAGAAAGAATAAATTGATACTGAGAGGCTTACTCAAGCCAGAAGATTCCCTGTCTGTTTCAACAGGGAAGCCCGCTAAGGCATCTAGGTCTTCGGCCCGCAACTGAGCCGAGACCTAAGGTTTCTCAACCTCTGCCTACATCGGCTCCCGATGGAGCCATTAAGTCACTGTCCACAGTTTCTGTGGCTCGGCCCGGCCGGAGCCGAGGTAGTAGAAGTTCGTGTCGGCTCCGACCAGACCTTGAGCCGACAACTAGGAAGAGGTCCAGGTCACCATCTCTTGGCTCCGTTCATTCGGCTCCAGGATCTCCCCTGCTGTCTGAACGGAGCCAAAGATCTCACTCCTCTAGGTCATCGAGGCTGTCGGATCATGACCTTCAGAGGGTAGTGAGTCGACTACTTAAGTCCGAGGCACTGGCCCAGATGCTTCAGAGCCCGACTCATCAGTCGATGCCTGCCCGGTCCATCAACATATTCCTCCTTCGACTCTCTTGAGCTCGGAGCCGGGTCGTGTCGGAACCGAGACTGTGATAGCGTCGGAGCCGATACAATTGTCTTCGGCTCCGTCGGCTCCGTTTTCTTCCTTGGAAGAATCTCGGCGCCGGACTTTCCTCGTCGGCTCGCAGGGGTTGAGTGGCACCCGACCCTTGTGCGACCGGCCGCTCCCTCTCGGTGCTTGGCGCTGGTGAGTTCGGCTCGACATCGCCTCGAGCCATCACTGTCGGTGCCGAGGGGGTTCTTAGCTTCTCGGAGCGGGGACCTCTGGCTCTGCCTGACAGGGGTGCATTCGAGGTCATGCGGAGTGTGTTAGAGCCTGGCTCTACTCCACAGTCGGCTCCGTCCGCCCCTCCCTCTATGGTGCCTCAGGCTAAGTCGACTCACTCCCTCATCCCGGACCGCAGAGAGCCAGCTCCTCAGGAACCCCCTGTGGGGATTTCATCCTCTTCCGAGGCCTCTCCTGATTTGGCAGAAGAGCCCCCTCAGAAGAGGAAGTGTAGGAGGAAACACATTGACTCACCTGAGTCCATCACGTCAGACACAGATTTGGATGATTTTGAGGGTTCCCCCCGTTCCCCTTCTGAAGATGTTTCATTTGCAGACATTCTGGAGATCCTGAAACAGAGGGGAAATTGGCCAGCCCTCAACCCTTCGGAGGACGAATCTGTGTATCTTGAGGCGTTTGGCTCTCGTCCTTCCACCTCCTGGGTGTCCCCCCCTTCGACCCCCTCATGCAGGTGGTTGCTAAGAAGGCATGGACGGCTCCTGATTCAGTGGACCCCACTCCCAGGAGACCCTCCAAGTTCATAACAGCTCCAGCAGACAAACAATTTTTAACAAAAGGAGTTTCTGTGGATGCTATGGTGGTAGCTGCTGCCACTAAGAAGGAGCTAGCTGATCCTTCAGTACCTGTCCATCCACCTAACAAGGAATCTAGGTCCATGGATAGGTACGGAAGCGGATGTTCTCGTCAGCGACATTTACCATGCTCGCTGAACTACCTGTGCCATTTTACTCATCTTCAAAGGGACTCGATCAAGGAAGCGAGTGAAATGTTAAAGGACCCTACAGCTGCGGGTTTCCAAGATAAGATGAACACGCAGCTGGCTACCCTTAATTCCATAACCAACTCCTCCATGCGCCTTCTTTCTTACGCGGCTGATGGAGCGAGCAGAGCCGCAGGGACAGGTGTGGCCTTACGTAGGCATGCCTGGATGCGGCTATGCAATTTTATGGACCCTTCAAGACGTCTTTCACGAACTCCCGTTTGATGGATCATCCTCTTTGGTCCTCAAGTGAAAGAAACCTTGACTAGGTGTGAGACTGATGGCAAGACCCTTTCTGCCGCCGGAGTCCGTTTTCTACTCCTTCCAGGCCTTACCCCAAAGGCCAGAAAGGTGGAAAGATGTGGTTCCGTAAACAATCTCAAGGGACTTCGCCTGACGACAGAGTCGTTTTCCGCCAGAGGCAGAGGCGGAATAACAATGGTAGACGCCGCCCTAGGGGCAGGGGGTCCAGAACCAGGGCAATCGGGAAGCCTTCCTGACAAGCCCTTTCAGCATCCCTGAGGTGTTGCCCGACTGCCCATCTTCGAGGCAGTCGGGGAAGACTGTCACTGTACCCAGAAGCCTGGCTATCCCTGACTCAAGACAAATGGGTACAGTCCATCATTTCGAAGGCTATTCTATCCCTTTCTTCGCTTTCCAAATCAGTCAAAAAAAATCCCTTCCAGATGTTCCACCCGCTCAAAGGGATCTAGCAGTTTTGGAGATTTCAAAACTGCTTGCAAAAGAGCAATTCAGCCAGTTCCAGCAGACCAGCAAGGATCCGGAATCTACTCAAGGTTCTTTTTAGTTCCAAAGAAAACAGGGGACTGGAGACCAATTTTGGATCTCAGTGTCTTGAACAAATCAGTCAAGAAAACAAGATTTCGGATGGTCACGCTGCAATCCATCCTTCCCTTTGGGCAAAGGAAACTGGATGTGCTCTATAGACCTTCGGGATGCGTACTATCACATAAAGATGAACAGACGATCCAGAAGATTCCTCCGCTTCAGGCTGGGAACCAGTCATTTTCAGTTCAGGGCCCTGCCCTTTGGTCTCACCACTGCCCCGGTGTTTACCAAATGCATGGCAGTGGTAGCTTCTCACCTGAGACGACAAGGATTCCAGGTGTTTCCATATTTGGACGACTGGCTCCTCACAGCTCCCACCAAGCATCTCCTTCTGATGGCCAGAGATTACACTTTTCGCGTTTGTCAAAAGCTGGGTATTTCAATAAATTGCGAAAAGTCTGTTTTGTCGCCTTGTCGTACTATTACCTACATAGGCGCAAATCTAGATACAATAAACATGTCTGCAAGACTAACACATCAGAGAATAACAGACATTCACAAATTGGTATCACTCCTTTTCAACAACAACAGAATCAAAGCCAGGTTAGTTCTAAAGGTGTTGGGAATTATGGCAGCGCCATACCTCTGCTTCCATTAGCCAGATACCACATGCGGATCCTTCAATGGATGCTCTTTACTCAATGGTCATACCAGGAACTTCCAATGTCTCACACCATTATGATCACGCAAGCGTGCAAAAAGCATCTCATGTGGTGGATGTCTTCCCCTCAGCTCTTGTCGGGAAGACCCTTTGTTCCACCTCCTCCGGTTGCTACTCTGACAACGGATGCCTCCCTGATCGGGTGGGGGGGGCATTATCAGGGCAGGACGGTCCAGGGCACATGGCAACCAAACGAATGCCACTTGCACATAAATGTTCTGGAGATGAGAGCAGTGCTTTTAGCGTTGCAAGCCCTTCAAGACTCTCTTCCCTTGGGAACGATTGCAATCCAGACAGACAATATGTCTGTAGTGTGGTACATCAACAAACAAGGCGGAACCAGATCATAGCCCCTGTGTCGAGAAGCACTCAGACTGTGGCAATGGGCGATTTCTTCTCAGCGGTTTCTGATAGCAACGCACATCCCCGGGAAGTCCAATCAAATTGCGGACAAGTTGAGCAGAGCTATACTCATGCCTCACGAGTGGTCTCTGAAAGACTCTGTAGTGAGAGAAATTTTCTCAAGTGGGGTCAGCCTTGCTGCGATCTTTTGCTACTCCCCAAAACAGCAAGTGCAGAGAATATTTCACTCTATTCCCTTTACCAGGCCAACCCAGCAGAGACGCTCTAGTCCAAGTTTGGCCCCGGGGACTTCTGTATGCATTTCCTCCTTTCCCACTGATCTCTCAAGTAATACAGAAAGCTATCGCTCAGAAGGCCTCATTGATCCTCATTGCTCCTTACTGGCCTCGACAAGTGTGGTTCCCCTTTCTACATCGTTTTCTCTTAGAGCGACCGTGGAATCTGGACCTAGTTCCAGATCTGTTGATCCATCAGTCGGGTCAGTTTCATCGCTCCCTCCCCTCTCTGAACCTCACTGCTTGGTTCCTCCAGTTCCAACCTTAGCCAGGCTTCCTCAATTATCTCACTCTGTTAGAGATATTTTGATAGCTTCCCATAAATCTTCCACTCGAAAGATTTATTTGAGTAAGTGGAAACGCTTCACATATTGGGCTCAAGGAAAGGACATAGATCCTTTCACTGCTTCCATCCAACTAGCCCTAGATTTTCTAGCTGAACTCTTCCATGCAGGTTCATCTCCCTCTACACTTAAAGTTCAATTGGCAGCTATTTCTAACTTTCATGTGGGTATTTCTGAATCTGCCCTAATGTCCCACAAGCTCTGCAAAGCCTTTTTGAAAGGAGTTTTTCTTCTCAGACCTCCTATAAGGAATCCTCCTTCTCCTTGGGACCTAAATTTAGTTCTTGCTTCTTTGATTCTTCCCCCTTTCGAACCTGCAGTCTCCTGTTCTTTAAAATTATTATCATGGAAAACTCTTTTCTGGTAGCTATTACATCAGCTAGAAGAGTTTCAGAGCTTCAAGCACTCAGCTGTCGTCCTCCTTATCTTTTGTTTCATAAGGACAGAGTATCCTTACGAACTAACCCGTCCTTTTTGCCTAAAGTGGTCTCGACATCAAATCTGAATCAAAGCATTGATCTACCGGTCTTTTTCCAGAATACTCCAATAGGTCTGAACAAAAATTACACTGCCTGGATGTTCACCGTCAATTGAGGTACTACTTGGATAGAACTAAACAGTTCAGAAAATCTGATCAGCTGTTTGTCTCCTATGCGGAGAGCAGAAAGGGACTTTCAGTTTCAAAGGTATCATTATCCAGATGGCTAACATCTTTGATTTCCCTTGTATATGAAATTAGACATCAAAAGCTGCCTGATAAACCTAAGGCTCATTCCACCAGAGCTTTGGCTACTTCTTTAGCCTTCCAAGACAGACTGCCTATCGACACCATTTGTGCAGCGGCTACTTGGGCTACTCCTCACACTTTCATTTCTCATTATAAGTTGGATTTAGCTTCTAGGCATAGAGCTAACTTTGGTTCCACTGTTCTCAGGAGTCTGTTCCGTTAGGCCACCGGGACAAGGTGCTAGGGACGCGGTCCCATCCAGCAAGAATGAAGGCGAGATAGACAACTTAACATATAGAAGTTATGTTCTTACCATAACGTTCCATGTTAGTTGTCTTCTTCGCCTTCTTCTTGCGTCCCACCCTCCTTCCCCCTGGCCTGGACAGACCTAGAGGAGTTCTGATTGTGACCTCTCTTTCTACCACCTCTTTCTTAGACATATGCTATTATGCATATTTCCTGGTTCAGGATGTAGGTCACCCTTCTTTCTTCCTGTTGTTAGAGGTGGATTCTGTTTTACAGTTATTCTGTTACTATTATAAGCTGGGGTTAGCTTACAAACGAGATCTGAGGTAACTCTCGCCTAACATTGTGGGATATAAGGGGAGCCTCGAGCCGGTGGAACCAACTCTCGAGCTTTTAGAGAGGCCGAGTCGGAGCCGAGGTCGGCTCCGAACCCATCCAGCAAGAAGAAGGCGAGAAGAAGACAACTAACATGGAACGTTATGGTAAGAACATAACTTCTATTTACAAACATTATACATCACTTATAACCTACCCAGTCATTGTCAGTCAAACATTACACAGCTCATTCAAATCCTGCCTTCTTTCAAACCTCATTTCTCCCCTGTATGTGTTGTTCCCACAATTCAAATGTTTTTTATGTAATTTTCTCCTACTCTTTTCTAAAGGTCCCAGTTCCAGTTGTTTTATTCCTGTTACTGTATTCACCACTTCTGGTAAAGTTGGTCTAGACTTTGATTTCCATTTTCTACTAATTGCTTTTTTGACAGCCACCATAATTAGACTCAGTAAGGCCTAACTATGTCTAGGCAATTCCAATTCTCCATTATAGCTCAGAAAAATCATTTTCCTAGGTACACCAATTTGTTCACCCAGTGTCTCTGATAGAGAAGTCTGCAGGAAGTCTTTAAAACCTGCCATCTCATTACACTCCCGGAAAACATATTCCCAATTACCTCTTTTTTTCTCCCATCACACCTCCCAACATTTACTGTCTACCTGGAGAAAAATTCTCTGGAGTCTATTTGGGGTATAAAAATACCTATGTAAACATTTCCAAGCAACTGTCCTAAATCTTCTAGATTTTGCTGCATATTAATGAGACATACATATATACTCCATTGTTTCTTTGTGACTTGCTTATCATATCTCTATTCCCAATCCTTTCTAACTTCCTCTGATTGATTCTTATAGTTGTCAGGCAGCATTTTGTATGCCCTACTAATTATTCCCATTTTAAAAGCAGCTTCTGTTCTAGATTCTACCAAAAACTCTACCAGTGCTGGTCTTTCATTTAGGGCCCTCTTATTTCTTTCTCTTTGTCTATACTCTGATAACAGTCCTCGGTATGGAAGGCAATCTGTAACCCGCAGTCCAAGTAAATTCTTGGCATCTTCCCATTCTGTTGCCTTTCCCTCTCTAGTTATTTGCTTGCAATACCTTGGATCCTTTGCCAGTTTTCTCCAATGAATTCCAGCCCTCTCTTGCCTATTGTCTGTATCCCTAATTGCAGTAATCCCTATTGGCAAAATCTCCTTTCTCCATTCCCATGTTGGCTTAGTTCTTAGAATACTTTCTGCCACTTTAAGAATGTAATGTTCTGTATGATTATTGTTATTCTCTTTAAAGAGCTGCATCCAAAATCCCATTCTCTCCTTATTTCTTGAGTTTCCCCCCCGTTTCATAATTATCTCTTTCCACTTTGAATTATAGGTTTCTGCTTGTGCTATGTATAGGAGCCTTAACTGTGTAGCTCTGAAATACCCCTTCAAATCAGGTAATCCCAATCTGCCTTGATCTGTTGGAAGAATCAGCTTATCCCACTTGACTCTTGCCATCTTCCCCTCTCAGATGAAATCCTTCAAGTCTTTATTAATTGCTGTCCAGTTTCTCCTGTGGTTGATGAAAATATGCCTGACCTGTGTGTAAGACTAAAGGGAGTAAAAACTTTTAGCTGTTTTCATCTTACTATCCATCTCCATATAGTAGAGCTTCCAGTTTCAGTTTTTGTATTATCTTTTGTTTAGTCTCTTCCCACATATCCTTAGCTGTGACACCAGAATCATTTTTAATCCATACTCCTAAATACTTCATTTTATCAAGTCCTCATAAATATTGATATTGCTGAACCAATTCATATGTGGGTACATAATTTACCGCTATTGTTTTTGTTTTATTTTCATTAATTTTGTATCTTGAAAAGATTAGAAACTGTCTCAAAATGTTCCACAACATTGAAATGTCCTTTTCTGGTTTTATCAGGTATAAAATAATATCATCTGCAGACACAGCCAGCTTTTCTTGACTATCATACCAATTATATCCTTGAATTTCTGAGTCCCTTATTTTCTTTGCCAACGTTTCTAAATATAATGCAAATAACAAAGGGGAAACAGAACACCTCTGCCTGGTTTGTCTGCTCAAGCAGAAATTATCAGACAGGAACCCACTCACTCTAATTTTTTCCTCCGATCCCTCATATATCCTCTTAATCAACGTTATAATTTTATCAGGGAATGCAAATGCTTCCATTGCCCTGCTCATAAAGTCCCTGCTTACTCTGTCAAGTGATTTCTCTGTATCAAGACCCACCAACAACAGTGGTATTTCCTTAGATTCTGCTTCCTTCTGGATCATTGATGTTCTGTTAATGTTGTCATATGTTTGCCTCACCTCCACAAAACCACATTGATCCATATCTGTCAAGTTTGGCATCACTTTTTGCCATACATTTAGCCATTATAGACATAAACACTTTATAATCATTGCTTAGTATTGAAATGGGCCTGTATGAAGCTGGATCTAATGAGTCTTTACCCTGTTTAGGTATTACAGTTACCACCACTTTCTTCCAGGATGTTGGCACTTCTCCTTCTCTTAAAATACAGTTAAAAAATTTTTTATCTTCCAGATGTTTATCAGTTTTTTTTCCCTCCTAGCATCCAGACTTGCACAGGAATACCATCTATTCCTTGGTACTTTCTTGTGGATTGGTTATACATCACAATTTTTATCTCATCTCCTCCTATCCTGTTAGTAATTGAGCCTCATCTACCTCTAATCTTGGCATATTTAACTCCTCCATAAACATTTCCATTTGTATCATCCGCGGTGTTGCAGCTGTAGTGTTGTTGCCTCACAGCAAGAGGTTCTCCCGTTTGATTCTCAGCTGGAGTGCGGGGAGTGCCTTCTGTGTGGAGTTTGCATGTCCTCCCTGTGGTTGTGTGGGTGTTCAAAAGACATGTGTAAATGGGTGTGCCTTCGTTGAAGGTTGAACATCGAGCTGGTACCTCGGCGTTCATCAAAATCTACTGCCAGTCATTAGTGGACCAGAGTTCCGCTGTGGCGACTCCTAACTGGCAAAAGCCGAAAGACAACAACATAAACATTTCCATTTGTACCTTTTCTTGATTTACATATTGCTCTGCTTTATATAAACGTTCATAGAATACCTCTACAGGTTCTCTTGTTATCTTCCTTGATGTTCTTCGTGTTTCACTGTTGCAGTCATTACATTTGGGTTATCTGCTTGCAGGTAGCCCACAGTCGGCCTGATTAAAGTCTTGGGTCCTGCGTCAGTTGCTGTCCCTTCTTCCATGATGTCAGGGGTATAAAACATGCAGCCGACGCCATTACACCAGTCTTTCTTGCTGTGTGGTGCCCGAAGTAGAAGCAGTTCACAAGTGCCAGTTGGACGACTCCTGAAATTTTTCGTTTTCAAGTTTCAGAACCGAAGTCTTCAACTAAAGCTAAGTACCCCATTGGGGAAATTTTTCTTGCTCCTTACCGATGTCAATAAAAGTTAATAATTGCATTACTTGTGGAAAGCAAATACCTCATAAAGATTTTCATTCGTACTGTATTCCTTGCCTAGGCCTTGACCACGACGTACCTTGCTGTTGGTTTTGTGCTTTATTTAATCAGCGCACTATCCATCATTGTAATCCGTAAGTTCTCTGCACTGCCCTTTTTGCCTCTAAATATTTTGGTTCTCAGTTTAATTATCCAGAAATGTCATTGGTTAGATATCCGACTACCTGGATGCCAAAAAAACACAAAGATAAGCAGGCTGCCAAGGTCCAAAACTGCCGACAATGCTTCTCCTAAGCCAGTCGCCAGTTCGCCGGTACTCAGTGAGGCTCTTTTTCAGCCCCTGATACCCGTTACTTCTGATTCGCAGGCCTGTACTGAGACCCATTCGGAGTCCGGTATGCCGCAATATGCTTCAGCTATGGAACCTGCAGATGTCTCCACCTTGGATGGGTCTGGAGCTGTTGTGCATGCACCGGCTTCTGAGGGTGTATTTAGGCCTATGGACTTGCATATTAAACCAACGCCTCCTTCTTCTCTTAGGCCTAAATCTTGAACCATGCCTAAAAAACCGACGCCCAGGCCACATGCTCAGGCCTCTATGCCTAAATAACAAATGATAAGAATGGCTGAAGATCTAATAACTCTAATCATGGGTAGCCAGCCCCCCCCCTTTCTAAGAGGCCTAGGACCGAAGTGGTTTATGAACCTTCTGACCAGGATTCTGTTTTTTCTGATTCTTCTGATGATCTGGATTTGCACTTATCTACTTATGAGGATTCTTATGCAGAGGACTCCATTCCCTCTGCTTCCCCTCCAGAGGATTTTTATTTTGGGGAAACCTTACATACTCTAAGGGAGCATTTCCACTGGGAAAGCCAGGATTTTTCTGATTCAAAAAAGAGGCTTAGGGATTTCTTACTCCTACCTCAGCATAGGCCTTTAGCTATTCCTCCTGTACTAGACATTGTTGATAATGCTTTTTTGGAATCTAGTTTGGCCCCTGATTCCTTGCCTCCTGCTCCCAGAAAACCAGACAGATACTACAGGGTCCCTGAGTCACACAAGTTCCTTTTTAAAAATCCTATTGTGGACCCAGAGACTATTTTACAGGGGCCCAAGGGCATTAAGGCTTCTACTGCTAAAAATCCTACCCCTTCTGATAGAGACTCCAGGGCGCTGGATAGATGGGGTAAGAAGGTTTACACTTCTGCAACCTTGGCCATTAGGGCTTTAAACTGCCAGTTTCGTATGTTAAAGTATCAGCAACATGTTATTGGATTGCTTAAACAGAAAATGATGTTGATTCCTGACTGTGTGTAAAATAAAGAATTACAGGATTTAATGCATTCTGCTGAACATGTTGGAAAACATACTTTGCAATGTGGTTTTGATTCATTAGAGGCCTCTTGCAGGGCCCCTGTTACTGGGTTTGTGCTCAGAAGGCATGCTTGGCTTAAGGAGCAATCTTTGCCTGATCATGTTAAAGCTAAATTGTTGGATGCTCCCTTAAATCAGGACTGCCTGTTTGGCAACAAGGCTGAGGAAGTTCTTAAAAAGATGGAAGATAAAGCTAGATCTATGCAAACTGTTAAAGATTTCTTACAAGTTCTGCCTCCTAGATTTAGTAGGCAGTGACCCTCTAGGAATTGGTCCTTTCCAGTCCCTTCCAGGACTTCTCAAGCCAAACCCAGATACAGCAAAAATCCCAGGTTTCAGTCCCATGGGACAGTCAGGACAAAGCAGTGGGGGACCTCCACTTCCAAATCTGGGAGTAATAAGACTCCCACCTATGGAAAACTGTCTCAATGACTTCCTTTTAAAATTTTCCAACCACTTATCAACTGACTGCCCCTTTGGGGGGAAAGATTGCTCTTCATGCAAAGAACTGGGAACTCATTACCCAGGACAAATGGGTTTTAAATATAGTGTCCCAGGGATACAGATTTCACTTCCACATGTTGCGAATACCAAGCGGGTGGCTGGACCTTCCCCCAAATCAGTGGGCAGACGCCCAAAAACAATTACTTTCTCTCTTAAGCATGGTGGCTATTCATCTGGTACCAGAAGAGGAAAAGGGACAAGGTTTCTACTCAAGACTTTTTCTGCTACCCAGAAAAGACAATTCATGGCGTCCTATCCTGGACCTGTCTACTCTAAACACATTTTTGGAGATTCCAAAATTCAAGATGCTGACTCTTCACCAATTACTTCCTATGCTAAGCAAAGATGCCTGGTTGGCAACACTAGATTTAAAAGAAGCATACCTGCACATCCTAGTCGGGGAATCTTGCAGAAGATATCTACGCTTCAAAGCAGGCTACACACACTATCAGTTCTCTGCACTGCCCTTTGGCTTATCTACTGTGCCCAGGGTATTCACAAAGTGCCTAGCTCCAGTTATTGCATTTTGCAGGCAAAGAGATATTCAAATATACCCATACCTGGACGATTGTCTAATTCAGGCAGAAAGCAAGGACATACTTTTGAATCATCTGGCCTTTGTACAAAGGGTTCTAACTTGTCTGGGGTACACCATAAACAAAATTAAATCACACCTGGTACCCTGTCAGCAAATTATATTCCTGGGAGCAAGCTTGAATACAATTTCCCAGATGGCTTACCTCACGCCAGAGAAACAAATTCATTTGACAACCTACTTCAAACAAGTGGCCCCAAAAACCCGGCTATCTGCAAGACAAATACTGCAAGCCTTGGGGTTCATGGCCTCCTGCATTCTTCTAATTCCATATGCAAGACTGCATATGAGGAAACTACAGTGGTATCTAAAAAGCTTATGGTGTCAACATTCTCAGGATCTAGATGCAATGATTCCTATCATACCTTGCCTACGCCTAGAGTTCCTTTGGTGGGCAGAGGCCTGCCACCAAAACAAGGGACTACCTTTCACACCGCCCCCTGCCGCCCAGACCCTAACAACAGATGCATCAGACTATGCATGGGGGGCTCACCTGGCAGGGAAGTGCATTCAGGGCAAATGGAACCCAAGTCAAATGCACCTGCATATCAATCAAAAAGAAATGTTAGCTGTACAGAGTGCTCTGACAGCCTTCAAGGACCGCATTCTTCCAGGATAACTAATGGTAAAGATGGACAAACACCACTGTTATGTGGTACATAAACAAGCAGGGAGGTATACACATTCTTAACCCCTCTGCAGAGTAGCCATGGCATTGTGGAACACAGCCTTGAGCTACCAAGTGCACCTACAAGCTCAATTCCTGCCAGGAAAGTTAAATACACTGACAGGTGGACTTAGCAGAAGCCTCATGGACCCACACGAGTGGAAACTGGAACCAAGGATTTTCAACATGTTGACAAGCAAATGGGGGAGCCCAGATATAGACCTGTTTGCCTCTCCCCAGAACTACCAGTTGGACAAATTTTGCACAAGGACTCCCCACAAACAAGCCTGGAAAGTGGATGCTCTGTCCTTCAGCTGGAAAAAAACTATCAGTCTATGCCTTCCCCCCTCTGCCTCTGCTTTCCAAAGTACTACTAAAAATCAAACAGGACAAACCAAGGTTGATTTTGATTGCTCCAGACTGGCCATGCCAACACTGGTACCCCCTCCTGCGCAGTGTGTCATGGTTATTCCCATGGCACCTGCCTCAGGCTCCTTCCCTGTTATCTCAGCAGAAGAACCAGATTCTGCACCCTCAGCTTCTAACACTGAACCTTGCAGCATGGCTAATTACATAATTGGTCCTTTACCATCCCTTAGTAAACCTGTGATGGATATAATTTTAGAGACAAGGAGGCCTAGTACTAGAAAATCATATGCTGAAAAATGGAAAAGATTCTGTGTCTGGAACCAATCTCAAGGGATGAGCACAGCAGCACCCAATTTACCTCAGATTTTACAGTACTTAACTGAGATGCTTCACAAGGGCCTGTCTTTTTCCTCCATTAAAATCCATGCCTCAGCCATTTCAGCTCATTATAACACAGAACCCCCCCCCCCTGTTCTCTCATCCACTACTCAAGCAGTTCCTCAGAGGGGCCAAAAATTTGAGACCACCCAGGAGAGCTCCAACCCTAGCCTAGGACCTTAACTTTGTTTTGGAGAAACTCACTCTACCTCCTTTCGAGCCAGCTGCTACTGCAGATGTAAAATTTATTTCTTGGAAAACAGCTTTCCTTTTAGCAATCACTTCAGCTAGAACGGTATCTGAATTACAGGCCCTTATGGCAGTGGAGCCTTTCATCATCTTTCATGCGGACAGGGTGTCCCTCAGAACCAATCCATCCTTCATGTCCAAGGTGGTATCCAGTGCGGCTCTTAATCAGTTCATTCATTTGCCAACCTTCTTTCCCAATCCACAGAACAAAGGGGAACGGATACTGCATTCCTTAGATGTGCACAGAGAACTCAGATTCTACTTGGTCAGGACTAAACCTCAAAGGAAATCTGAACAACTGCTGGTAGCATTTGCTGCAGGGGCAGAGGGGACGGCTATTTTAAAGAAAACCATTTTTAAAAGGATAGGACATTGCATTCATTTCTGCTATAAGCACCATGGAAAACCTATCCCCCAGGGGATCAGACCTCACTCCACCTGGGCTGCATCTACCTCCACAGCCTTTCTCAGAGGCGTCCCTACCAGGGACATCCTAGAAGCTGCTACCTGGAGTTCTGTACATACTTTCACCAAGCATTGCCATTTGCCAATTTTCTCTAAATCCAGAGCTGGCTTTACCACTGCAGTCTTGCAGGGCCTTATAGCTGGTCCTAATGCTATCTAAATTCCTCCTCCCGACCACAGCTTTGGGAATCTACCCAAATGTAATGACTGCAACAGTGAAACACGAAGAACATAGTACAGTTATGTACACTTACCATAAATGTTAATGTTCGAGTGTATTCACTGTTGCAGTCCTGGTTACTCTCCCTCCAGCCCCCTAACTTCTTTTGGCTATACCTCTACTTTCCTTTGCTATACTTAAAAGCCTTTTTGGTGTATTTGCTTTTTTGCTGGAGGTATATCATTGTACTTTTATATTTAATTGCTTCCCATTAGGGGGGCACCTGACATCTGGGGCAAGAAAAATTGATGTAATGGCTTTGGCTGCATGTTTTATACCCCTGACGACCTGACGTCATGGAAGAAGGGACAGCAACCGAAGCAGGACCCAAGACTTTGTTAATCAGGCTGACTGAGGGCTACCTGCAAGCAGATAACCCCAATGTAATGACTGCAACAGTAAATACACTTGAACATCTACATTTATGGTAAATGTACACAACTGTACTTTATAGGCTCCCTAAGCTTGGTAACAGTCCTTTCTACTTTCTGTTGCCTGAATTGCTGTGCTAAAGGTTTTTGTGCTCTAGAGTTATTATTCAAAAAGCTGCTTAACAGCAATCTTTCTAAACTCATGCATATTATTAAGACAATTCATTATTTTCTGCTTAGCATTCTGCAGTTGCTCCTCTTCTTGTTCTGTGAGATTCCCCATATTCTGCAATACTTTAATATTTGTCAGTCCCTCTCTTCTTAACCATGTCTCCCTTAATTATGTTTCCATCCTATTTTTAAGGTCCACTTTAATTTTGTCCCACTCCCTATCTATATTTTCAGATGAAATTTCTATTTTCTCTAATAGCTCCTTAATAGTTTACTCATTCCTGAAATTCCTCTCTCTTTTCACCAGATAGGTGGGAAGCGCCAGTGTCTCATTTTTATTTTATTATGCTGTGATTTTATTTCAGTAATTATCGGCACATTATCTGAAGTAGTTATTGGGTGTGTATCAAGACTTTTATTTAAAGACACGTGCCAGTGAAATGCAAATTCTAGATTTTGTATGCTGGGGAATAATGCGTAAATTCACTCCAAACTCCTAATACTAAATTCACATCTTTCATGCCAAATATTTTTATCAGTTTCTTCAAAAAACTACAGTCCTTTGTTATATTTTCCCTTCTGGGCCCCCCAGACACATCTTCACTGTTGGAAATCAAATTCTAGTCCCCACCTATAAGTAAGATTCCTTGCTGAAAGCTGATTTTTTTCTCACAGAATTTGCATTATAGCAGTTTTAGATGGAATATAAATACATGCCAGTGTAATCATAATCCCTTGTTAGTAGCCCCTGTTACAAATCTACCAATATTACCTTTTTTATCCTTGCAATTAATATAAGTACCCTCTTTTCCTTTGTCCCAGGTATTCTGCTGAATAACCATCCTGAAAACCTTTCTTTATCAAATTCACATGTTCAGTTTTTTCCAAGTGTGTCTCCTATAGCATAGCTATTTGTACTCTACATTTTGTAATATAGTTCAGTACTCTTTCTTTTTTTTATTTATCTGTAAGACCATTGACATTTGAAGACATTACAGAAAGCATCATTGTGTTACAAAGTTGTTATTCCCACCATTTATGTGTAACAATGTTTTTGTTAAGTGTCTAGTTCTAGCTTTTATGTTGCATGCACACACCGTTTGGCAGGTTGGACTGTTTTACAGTTGTTTCTTGTCATATCCATTTGAACCTATGTCTCATTTTATAAAACTTTTTATTGAAGGCCGGCAAGAAAAACCATACCCCAATACCCCCTAAAACCCATTAACTTAGTACTAACACACATAACTATGTACATATTCAAATATTTAAGTTTTACCCTCCTAATAGGAACAACTGTCCCAAACTGATAGCCACACATATAGGCTTGGGTTAACCTAAAACAAAGGTTCTCCATGTTAAGATGCATGGTACAGACTGTGCTTCTACTAAGTGTTGTCTGATTTTGTCTTATTTGTATAGCTCTCCCAGATGAGAAAACACTTGAATGCTTTCAGAAAACATTATCTCCTAAGCATTTCTCTTTATCAGATTGTATCAATAGAAACATGATGACCAGATACAGAGTTGCTACTAAGCATACATTTATTTGCTAGGAAAAAAGCTTTGTAATAGTCAGTGTTCTTTCTCATTTAATTGCTTTCTTTTAAAACTTGTTGGTAGATCAAGCAAAGGGCCTTAATCCAGTATTTCCTCTATGGAAGAATGAGAAAAGGTACATCAGTTTTTCTTTTGTCGTGTTGTTTTGACCAGATTTTTCTTCTTCTTTTTTTTTTACATTGCAGTGCCTACAATTCTTAAAACTGAACAAAGTTGAAAGAAAGGAGAAAGAAAAAAAAAGGAGCACCTGTTTACATTAGTATCCCCATTACAAAAACTTTACTTTGTAGCATGCAAAGCATACTATAAAAATATTACTATTAGGAAAAAAATGTTTTACTTACAGTTTACTTTCTCCCTCCTCTGCCCCTCTCCTAAGTATTTTTTTGAACACTAATGACATGAAGTAGGGCATATGCTTTAGCGTCCCCTACAAGATTAACAAAGTCAAAAAAGTCCAGTATTTCCAGATTTTCTTGTTCTGTCATGTTTCACAAATATAATTATTGCTTCGTAATTTCACGTTTGTCAATTTCTAAGTTACTGGTTTTATTCCTGTTCATCTTCATGTCCCAAATCCTGTCTCTGCTTCATTTCAATGTATTCTTATTTCTTCTAGTCAACTCTTGTGCTTTTTTTTCCTTCTGTCAAGAATTTTCCATTGAAAAATTGGAAAAAGGTTTCACTGACACAGTCTCTCTGTGGTTTTTATTACCAGAAGAACAAGAAGCAGAATGTTCTGTTTTACAGCTCACTTTTTGTTGGACAAACGTTTGCATTTCCTGCTTAACATGTACTGCATCAAAAAATAATTTTGTCCCTCCAGGAAAGAATATTTTAAAGATTGCTCAGTACAGCAGTTTGAATCTCACACCTACTTCTTGACATTCCCTGAACAGTAGAAGAAATTTACTCCAGTTCTGCCTGGTGTTCAGTGAGTAATCATTCTCTACAAACACTCTGCACTCTCCCACTTTTAGTACTTTGTCCTTCTGCCATAGTTTTGTCAGAATCAGCTCTTTCTGCTGGTAGGATTGCATCTTTAATATTAAAGGTCTTGGTTGCTTTCTCATAGCCAGATGTGGAGCATACACACAATGTGCCCATTTCAATTAACAACTCCTGCTGTGGAATACCAATCTAATTGCTTATTTGTGCTTTCATAAACTTAATACAGTCTGTTCCTTCCAGCTTCTCTGGTACAGCAGCAAATTTCAGGTTTTCCCTACATGCTCTGTCCTCTAATTGCATTCATTTTTGAAACATCTCTTCTTGAGCAGTCTCATATTCAACCAGGTTTTTCTTCATTTTAACCTCTGACTTTTGATGTTTTATCACTTCATCTGAATATCTGTTTAAAGCTTCTTCGATTTTTTCCAGCCTTTTGTTATTTGAGCTGATGTACTCCATCAGTGCTCTGTTTATTTTATTCAGGTCTCTGTGCAGTTGTGTTATACTTTCCTCTAGATTACTGAAAGTCACATCTGGACTTTGCACTGCTTCTTGCCAAACAGCTGCAGTACTCTTCACATTTACTTTTTTTTCCTCTTATTTTGTAGCTAATTTTCTTACAGATCCTCTGTATTTCTTTTTTCCTGGCATCCAGGCAGTGCATTTACTAGGCAGTTATTAAAGTTTACCCAGAAATGCAAGTCCACTAGCTTTCTCTGCTGTATTTTTGTTTTCACGCTGGGAGAGCTAGAATTAAGATGTTACTCAATGTGCAGCCATCTTTGAAGTTTGTGGATTGCTCATCATTGTCTCTTGGCTCCTCTGGTGTAGCTAAGGACAGAGAGATGGACATGTCCTTTGCAGCTGCAAGATTGTCCTCACTGGGCAAGGCAGAACCACTCTTGTTGGTCGTGGGGGGAGAAGTGGGTTAAATTTCACAGCATATCTGGGCTAAGGTGCCTGATTCCTGGGCTAATGCCCTTGACATTTGTTGGTCTTTAATTAAACATTCTATATTCAGCAAGCACTTTTGTCCACACAGTGAATTTTTTCAGACTGAAAAAATCAGTAAAAACACATCTTATATAAACCAGCAATTATATCACATGTGCTTATTGCTGTATTGATGGAAACTAGCTAGAGTGTTGTAATTTTGCTGTTAGGAGCATATATCAAGAATGTCATCTAGTTCTTTTTTTGGAGTTTGCACAAAACTGAGGGTTAAAACCCCTTAGTTGCTACTCTTGACTTCATTTACAGTGGGCTTACATAAGTCCCTGACTGCTGCAGTAGTTGTTAGTTCCAGTGAGTTTCAGATGTCTGCCAGTTTTACACTGGTATGAGAACTTCATTAAAGATCAAATCGAGTGGCATTGTAGGAATGGGATAAAATTTCAGTGGGAATATGTTTTACAGTGAACAGCCGCCAGTTTTTCCTGTCTTTGTTCCTTGTGTAAAAGGAAATATTGACAGAATGATATGATGTTTACTGGGAAGGTATTTTGTTTTAGCTGGTATAAATCCAAAATAACATTAATATCTGGGGATGATCTCGTACCAGTTGGTTGAGTTGATTCAAGCTGATTGTTTTGGATACTGTAAGCACTAAATTGGTATAATTAGGCATTTCTGCTTATTTGGTGTTACAAGGAGGCCTGGGATAATTGTAATGTCCCCAGCAATAACAAAGCATGAGAAAAAGAATGAACCTTTCTGGATGCTTGCTCATTAGATTGTATAGTTCAGTCGCTTAAACCTGATTGAAGAGATCTTGTTTTAGTGTAATATGTATCCATAAAATGTGTAGTGGAACCTGGATTAAATCCAAAGTAAGTTATATAACAAGAAGATATCCAGAGGCCGAGGAATACAAAACTCTATTGAAACAAAAAATGGTAAGCGTTTTCGCGGTCATCCACTTCTTCAGACCATACTACAAACAAAAGGATACAAGCCTTAACTACAGCACTTAAACCAATCACAGATAAAACCACTTAGATAATTAGTGTAGTAGGCTTTTCTTCTTTAGTGCTGATTTTAAAGAAACAACATTGTTTAAACCAGGGGGCATGTTAGCTCTGAAGTCAATAATCCATCTTAGTTCTGCATATTCAGTGTTGTTTGTCAGATCACCCTCCCTTGCACTTGCATAAACAATTTGTAAAACCAAAAACTTAAAACAATGTAAATCACCTGCTTCTTGTACATGTTTAGCGAATGCATTAGTCAGTTTTAAATTACGAATGTCATTTAAATGTCCCATCACCCTTTCTTTTAAGGTTCTGTTACTCTTTCCAATATAGAAACAGTCACAGGAGCAGCATTTTGTGAGGTAGACAATATTCTTAGTCAGACAATCAGCATAAAAAGAAAATTCCAGTTGACACAGTGTTCTGGCATGCATTATAACACGAAGACCATACATATTTGCAAATTCTACAGGATCTACATGCAAGTGTGCCCTTACGTTCTGAAACAGGGAAAGGGACCTGTGTTTGTTTATAACATAATCTGCGTTTTAAGGGCTTGCTATTCTTGAAAGTGAAGTGGGGTTGTGTGCCCACTGTCTTACACACCTCTGGGTCCGTCAGTAGGATGGGCCAATTTCTTTTCACAATGTCACATATCCTACTTACATCACTAGAGTAGGTTAGGATAACCCTGCTAGTATTCTCCAATCGATTTTCTTGACCTTTAGTTGTTAACTGTTCTCGCCTTTCTGAAAAATAAGGTTGTGTGTTAACACAGTCACTACTCTTTGTATATGCTGTAGCCCTCTCTATATCACCTATCCTATAGCCTCTGTCCAACAAATCAACCCAAAGCTTATTTAGTGCTTCCTCTAGGTCCTTATTCTCTGTATGTAACAATACATCTCATTACTTGATTCTTAATTAAATTGTGCTGCACATGCCTTGGATGCATACTAGTATTATGTAGTAGATTGTTTTTCCTGCATGGCTTCCTGTATGCACTAGTGGATAAATGCCCAAGTTCACTCTTACTAATGGTAGTATCTAAATAATCTATGATAGTGTATGAATAATGCATAGTGAATCTAAGAAAGGATGTCATACTTTCTAAGTAGTTCTTAAACTCAGAAAGCAGCTCACTTGGAACGTGCCATACAAAAAAGAGGTCATCTGCAAAACGTTTATAGAACTTAACATAAGATTTGAAATGGTCATTGACAAGCACTGATTGTTTCTCCCGGTGTACCAACACTATAATGGCATAAGTGTTGGCACACACTGTTCCCATCGCTACTCCTAACTTTTGTAGGAAGTAATCTGTCTCAAACATGAATACATTGTTCTCCTGAACCAATTCAAGGAGAGTACATAACATCTGTATCTTAGAATTAGGGACTGTTCCTTCCAGGACTAAGAATGACCTGACTCTATCTACCTCTTCCTCATTGGGTATAACAGTAAATAGTGAGTTAACATCCATGGCAACAAATAAGACTTCATGTACATTATGATAACTAGTCGACCAAATATACAGATCCTGAAGAAAGTACTGAGTATCTCGTAATACTATATCAGTTTTCTCTATGTAGGGGCGAAGCTGTTTCTCAATATAAATGGAAATCGGCTCGGTCAGCCATCCCCTACTCGACACAGGTGGCCAGAGGGGAGGGTCCTTTACAGCTATGTGCACTTTGGGTAAACCATAAATGGTAGGTATAGTAGGATGTTCAACAATGAAATAGGTATATAACTCATAGTTGATCTGATGTGTCATAAGAAGGTCATATAAAAAGAAATTCAGCCTCTTCTCAATACTCTTAACTTGAAATTTCTGCAGTTTTGCATAGATCTGTATGTCATCTAACATACTTCACATCTTATCAAACTATTGTGATTTATCCAGGATCACCACCCCTACTCCTTTGTTTGCAGGTCGAATGACCAAGCTTTGTGTCCTGGCCAACTGATTCAGAGCTTCTATTTCCCCATTAGTTAAATTAAAGAATATACCTTTATTATGCTGTTGGCTCTAATCTGAAGACCTTAGGTCATTCTCACAAACATCAATAAATGCTTTTAGGGCTGGTTTATTCTCAGGTGTAAACAAGCTTGTTTTTTTAAAAAATATTAAAAGTTTCATTCTTAAGTGGAAACATAATATTACACATAACATTTCTTGCAAACATTCTAAGTTCTAAAATAGTATCTATTAAAACGCTTCTGCTTGTAGGAACAAAGGAAAGTCCTTTGTTCAATATGCTACATTGTACATCAATCAACTGAAAGCTAGACAGGTTAAAAATCAGTTCACCTGTTTGTGGCTGCAGGTAGCAGGTCCCTTCCAGTTGTCTTCTACAGCCGAGTTCTCCTGTGGCTCCGTGAGCATCCTATCCGCTTCTCTTGCTGAATTGGGAGAGCTTCGGCCAAAAAAAATTGATGGGGATGATTGAGACACTTTCATGATTCACCAGTCAATAAACTAATCCCCCGGCACCTGACACAATTTTAGGTCTTACTACTGGTGTTACATCCTGTGGAACATTAACCGGGGATGTACTTCTTTGTTCTTATGGTATATTACAGTTCACTACTGTTTGTAAATCTTCTCTAAGTTCTCGTGCTTTGTCATCCATTCTTTCAGCCTCTCGTTTCCTGAATCCATTCAACTCATCTGAAGCTGAAATGACATTACTTCCGATTGAGGTTTGTACATCCGGCATTGTCTTCTTTCTTTGGATACTGTAAGCACTGAATTGTTATAATTAGGCATTTCTGCTTATTTGGTGTTACAAGGAGGCCTGGGATAATTTTAATGTCCCCAGCAATAACAAAGCATGAGAAAAAGAATGAACCTTTCTGGATGTTTACTGATTAGATTGTATAGTTCACTCGCTTAAACCTGATTGAAGAGATCTTGTTTTAGTGTAAGCTTGACACAAATATTCATGTGAGATTTAACTACCAGGCAAAAATTTGGAAGGGGTGGAGAAATGACAGAATATGTAATCAACTGGATAAAAAGCATTCATACTTTGTGTAAGGGTGTGTGATGGCCAATGTACAAGGGGTTGGATTGTGGATTCTGGTAGTTCATCATTCTGGCCTGATGAAAGAAGAGAATTTAGCCCAATAAGAATATTGAGAGGGGGCAGCAGGTAGCTGACCTTTGTAAAACACAGTGGAAAGTTTTGTTGATTTTGTATGCACCCCCTTTAAGAGGACAGAGGAAAAGATGAGAAGGAAGGTAACTAACCCTTCAAATATGTTGCCTTGTTGAGGTAGCTGGAAATTGAGGATTTTATAGATTTCCAAAATCTTACCAAATGAGCTTTGGAAACTTGCCAGATGCATTTCTCAAAGTATCATGTGGGACTGTAACTGAACGTTATATAATGTGTGTTTCATATGAGATACCATTGTTGTATAGTTATTGAGTAGTTTTGTACCTAATTTTACACTATAAAATGTACTGACAGTATTTATATATTAACCTAGAGAGGCAGCATATGGTTGCTAAATATTTTACTAAAACTAGATAGAGTTTATTTGCTGTAAACCACACATTACATTTCTTATTAGTTCTTTTCTGTTCTGTTTGTGCAAAGAAAAGTGCTAGAGGAAAGACAAATCAATTCAGTATTGCAGACCGAAATGTGCTTGGACTAGTACAATCTAATTTGGATTTAAAGATATCTGAAATGAACACAATAGAGATGGCGTCAGATTAGTTTATCTAGAGCTAGGCACATGTGTGTGTGTATATATATATATATATATATATATATATATACACATATATATATATATATGTATGTATATATATATATATATATATATATATACACACATATATATATATATATATATATATACATATATATATATATATATATATACATATATATATATATATATAAACATATATATATATATATATATTTTTTTTTTTAATGATTCAAAGTGAATTTGGAAAAAATGAATCATGCCCGCTTCCTGCTATGTGTTTATATTTTTCTATGGCTTAAAGTTAACGTGGAAATAATGAAAAGCATGAAGACTTCTATCTCCATTATGTGTACATTTTACACATTCCCTCTATTTATTGTTTAGCACAAAACAATCTGCTTCTTTTGGAGGAGCCATATAGCTCAGTAACCATATTAGAATATGCCATTTTTTTCCCCAAACATAATTGGTCACAGAAAAAGTTATGCTATTTAACGATGGTGATAGACAGAAAATTACTCATTATTACGTGTAAGTTCTTCCAGCGAAGTGGTTCTTTTTGGGATGTTTTTGGCGGGGAACTGTAGAAGTACTTTTGTGAGATAATCCCTACAGTAGTGGTCTTTAAAGGTAAAAGTTATGTTGGCACTAATCCTTAACTTTTGGGCTTACATGAGAAAGCTTTACAGATTTTGCTGAATTTCTCCTTTAGCACCAATACCCCTGAACAAGAGCCAATGGAGAGCCCTTGTGACTTTGTTCATTGTTATGAGACTGCATGCTTCATATAATATATGCTGAAAAAGCTTATTTTACTTGTGATAGCTACAGTAAGTGAGAAATGTTTGCAATGGAAATTCAGTCAACAATATAGAGTTTCTGTATAACTATGAATAGGGCCTCCCTCCGCAGCCATTACGGTGTCCCATTACTTGTCTGTCTCTCCCCAAGTTACCATAAACACTGTTCAAAACTGTCAGCATGCATACTGTTTTCTTCTTTACTTTTGAAATGAGGACAGAGATGTGGATTTAATTTAAAACTGTTATTAACTTTTGTTGACTAGATTAGTCCCACTAGGCTAGTAGCCTCTTTTCATGGGAGACACTTGGTGGTATTTATAGCACTATGGAAAATTTGGCCAGGGCACTGGGGAACTTCCTTCTACTTTTTTCGATATCTCAGGTGGATTTAAAAGATCTTACAGCATCTACCATCAACGCAGGGAGATGTGGTCTCAGTTGAACATCTCATTCAAGGGATGACACACTCAGGAATGCAGCACCTCCATTATGCTGCACTAAAGTGTCAGCAATCCGTTTACCTGGTATGGGAGTAGAGCCACAGCTTTCTGCACCAAAGGTGAGTGTGCAACCTTTTGCACTACTAACAATAATGGCCATCTGCTAAACAAAACAGTTGCACACTGAAAACAGACTCAGCATGAACAACAGTAAACTTTTTTCCCTTGAAGCTCACGTTCATTGAAAATGTATTGAAACTCATGTTCATTGAAAATGCACTGAAATTCACATTCATTAAAAATGTACCTGGCCAGTGGTGGATTAAGTGTACCTTGTTCCCTGGTCTGTTTTCACACCACTGGCATCCTGCATACATTTTTGGAAAAGTGCATAAATGCAACTATTTTATTCACTTTCCTGATTTAATGTATTTCTTGCTAAACACAGCAACATTAGAGTGCATTTTTAATTTGTAGTTTAGAACATTTTTTCATTAACCATTGAAACAAAATGTATTCACCAATAAATGACAAAAGCAGCTGTTTCAGAACATTTCAACCAAGTGTCAAGACCATCTGTAGCCAAAGGGTCTGGTAATTGGTTTAGAGGATTAAGACTCTAGTCTGTAACCAAGATAAAGGGTTTGAACCTGAGTAAGGGCATTTTACACACACACACACACACACACACACACACACACACACACACACACACACACACACACACACTCACACACACACACACTCTCTCACATTCTCTCTGATAAATGTAGACAGCTGTTAGAATAATAGATTTTGTATTTGCATGCATTTTCTGAAGGTTATGGAGTCTGAAACTCAAATGTTTGCCATTTTTTAGTGACTTTAATTCTCAATGATTTTCCAGGAAACCACACATTTTATCAGTAATAGAATAAGAATATGAGACAACAATCTGGACATTATGTGAAAGTCTGAACAGTGGAAAGGTATCTCACACACACACACACACACACACACACACACACACACACACACACACACACACACACACACACACACACCAACTTGTACATGCAAGTTTTCCTGCAAATCAGTCAGGCCATGCAAGAATCTGTTGCTGCTGGTTCATAGGTTCATAGGTTCATAGGTAAGTACTAGGCTATCTGCCCAAGGGCATTTATAAGCCTAGCCAGAATGTGTTGGCTTTCGCCACCCCCTTAGATTAGTTCCCTGTGCCTCTGTCCAGTAGAGCCATTAGTTCCCTGCGCCACTGTCCAGCAGAGCCGCTGCAGTGATCCCCGGGGTAAATTTTCTGTTTCCCATCCACCTGTCAAGGTTTCTCTTGAAGAGTGTTAGTGAGGGGCTCTGTCTGATGTATATTGGAATCCTGTTCCAAAGCATGGGGAGTCTCTGGGACAGGAATCTATCCCTCCAGCATGTCCTATTTATCATTGTGGTGAGGTTTATATCTCTAGAGCATGTGGCTCTCTGGGATTTGTTTTTTTTTTTTTAGGTGGAGCATGTCCATCAATTCTGGGTTGGACATGGCCTTGCATGTCAGGCAGAGATCACCTCTGAGTAAGCGGTATGCAACCAAGTACAGCTGGAGTTTCTTGAGTCAGGCTGCATAGGGCATCTGTTTGAGGCCAGTAATCCTCTTGGTGTGGTACTTTTGTGGTCTTTCCAGCTGTTGCAGGTGTCTTGTAAGGTACATCCCAAATGGGGCGTTGTATTCTGTGATGGGTCTAATGAGTGATAATAGAGGCACAATAACCTCTTTTGTTCTAGATGCAAACCCTTTTGTGATTAGGTGGGCCACATAGAAGGATTTTCTAACCACCTTGGCAATATGATTATCAAAGGAGAGATTACTATCTGCTTTGGTCCCCAGTTCCCCCTTATTACATTTTCTGCATTTAGGGGACTACCACCTATGTGGTAGTTCGCGGGTACTTTGTTTTTTCCAAAGGGGATGACTATGCACCTTTTGGCATTTAGCTTGAGGCCATGATTTTGACACCAGGTATCCGTCTCAGTGAGACCCTTCTGGAGGGTGTCTGTATCAGCCGGAGAATCAGTTATGGCCCCTAGTTTGCAGTCGTCTGTGAATGTGGTTAGCCATAGTCCTCCTATGCTTGCCTGTACCTCTGAGAAGTATATACCGAACAGGAGGGGTCCTAGGACTGAGCCCTGGGGGACGCCACTTGTAACCAGTTTAGAGTCGGACGTAGAGCCTGCAAGTCTCACCATGTGGGTTCTATCCATGAGCCAGCTGGCAACCCATCTCATGATGTAGGGGTTTATGTTCAAGCTGGTGAACTTGTCTATAATACTAGAATGGGGAATGGTGTCGAAAGCCTTTGCGAGGTCTAGGTAGGCTGTGTGGACCTCCTTTCCCTCGTCTAATGCCTTGGTAACTGTCTCAAAGAAATCCACCAGGTTTAGGAGGCATGATCTGCCCTTAACAAAGCCAAACTGGGTAGGGTTCAAGGTTTGGAGGTTCCCAATGTCTCTGTTAATGAGTTCCATGATGATGCACTCCATAGCCTTGCAGACCAGGCTAGTCAGACTTATAGGGTGATAGTTCCCGGGGTCCGTTGTGGCTCCACCTTTGTGGAGCAGGATAACTGTTGCTGTGCGCCACTCTGTGGGTACGTAGCCTGTAGAGAGGCTGAGCTTGAACAGTGTGTTTAGATGAGGGGTTAGTTCATTTTGGAGCTCTTGTAAGACATAGCCTGGGACACCGTCCGGTCCCATTGAAGCTGTGTTTTTGGCTTTGGATAAGGCTGTTTTAACCTGTGTGTCAGTGATTGACGGGGCCTTACATTCTTCTGGTATGGTTATGGGCCCTTTAGGGGGTGAGAGGAGGGTGAAGTTTGCACTAAACCTTTCTGCCAGAATGTTGGCAATATCAGTCGGTTCAGTGTATTTTGTACCATTCTGCACTAATTCAGAGCAGATCTGAGAGTTTCCACTTAGGTTCTTGACATAGCTAAAGAATGTTTTGTGGTTATCTTTGAAGTCATTGCCAATTTTTCTTTCAAAACTAGCCTTGGACTATTTAATGAGGGATCATAGTTTCTTGCTGATACTGATCAGGGATGTCTTTCCTTTTTGGGGTTTTACTTTTTTCTGTACTAGTTTCCTCCTTCTGTTATATAGCTTGTTAATGGCAGGGGTCCACCAGACTGGTTTCCTTTTTCTGGAGGAGTGAGTCTTGGTTTTACTTGGGATAGCATGATCCATGCATTACTGCAGATGCTCATAGAGTGCCTTTGTAAAGGTTTCAGCAGCTTGGACAGCATTGTCCTTTAGCATGGGGGCTGTGAACCTTTCCACCTCGGTCTTAAGTAACGTGAAGTTTGCTTTTGAAAAGTTTTTCACGGTGGTTTCCTTGATTGGGGGTGGGGGCGGAATGTGGATATTCAGAGTGATTAGTCTATGGTCTGATCTAACCAGCGAGGGGTTGACCTCCAGTGTGGAATACCGGTCGCCCATGTTGGTGATGACCACGTCCAATATGTTGTTCCCTGTGGTGGGGGTGTTGACCAGTTGATCCAGGGCATTCGAGTTTATAAATTCTAGGAAGTGTTGGGCAAGGGAGTTAGTACTTGAGTAGTTCTCCCAGTTTATGTTTGGATAATTGAAATTACCCAGTATTAGGGTGTTTGGTAGGACCTTCATATTTCCCAGTGTCTCCAGAAATGCGGAATGGGGGTCCTGGGTCATGGTGGGTGATCTGTAGCAAGCTATAATTTGGATTTCAGTTTTGCCCATTGTTAGTTGCACATGGATGATCTCTGATGCATTGTGCTGTGCCACTAACCTGGAGGTGTGGGTATCCTTGATGAATATGGATACACCTCCGCCTTTTGTGTTTCGGTCCTGGTTCTGTGGCCAAAAGGTATGGTATGAGTTATAGCCTAGTAGTGCTGGGGCACTCTCAGGAGCCTTAAACCAGGTTTTGGTTACTGCACAGATGTCAATGTTCTCCATACTGAGGAGTGCCTCGAGTGCGTGCATTTTGAGGTTTAGACTTCTGGCTTTGAGTAGCATTACCCTCAGGTTTTGGTTACTTGTGCTATTTATGGTGCTGGGTTTGTCTTTTGAGCCTTGCCTAAAAAAGGCACTATGGGGGTGGCAAGAGCCTTGGCCAGTATTCAAAAGCCTAAGGGTTACAGGTGCAAGCCATCTCTTGCGAAGCAACATGGCTTGTCGAGCATGTCATCCCAGGCAGAAAGATACTGGATCCCCTTTGAATGACACCAAAAACTTAGCCAATTGTTGAAATTTTTTTCTTTATACTGTGGCATCATTCTTGGTGAGGGCAGGATGCTACTCAGGGTCAGGGCCATACCGGCCTGGGCTACATGATCAGAGAGCTCTTCCATGTCTCTTTTCATGTAGTCCAGTGAGGTACATCTCAGGTCATTCACACCAGCATGGACAATGACAGAGTTCGTGCTTGTGTTATGTGACAGATTCTGGCACCCGACAGGCAGCTAACTGTAACCTTCTCCTTTTCCAGCCTAGTTAGTGGGCCATCAGTGTGCCTGACTGTAGAGTTGCCTATTACTAGTGTGTTGGGTATGTTATTTTGCCTTAAAGGCTGTGACTGCGTGATTGAATTCAGTTAGAACTTGCACACTCCTCCTGGACCTATGGTTCATAGCTGTTCCAGTAGTTAGGAATTCACAAACACACACACACACACATACACACACACACACACACACACACACACACACACACACACACACACACACACACACACACACACACACTGGTACTGTAAGATCCCCCGCAAATCAATCCATTAAGCACTGCAGTAGTTCAGAATTCACATATGCACTCTAATGTGCTGCAAGTTCCCCTGCAAGTCAGTCTGTCAGGTGTAAGGAATTCAAATCAAATCCTGTGCATTTTCTATTTCTCTCTCTCTGTTGTGTGTGCATGTGTCTTAAAGTACATCATAAGATGCATGGATGCAGAAATAGTAGGAATATGGCTGGCCACCCCAGCCAGCAGGCCCTAGGCAATTGCCTAGATCACCTAGTGCTGGATCTGGCTGTGACTGTGAAAGGTTTTAAGTATTGATGAGACCCTGAGTCCATGTGCAAAAGCAGCAGAGTGATTGTGGTAGTTGGGAGCACTTAAATTTACAAATGGCCTCCCATACCTCTAGACTGTTATTAAAGACTGTGCTACTTAGCAAATACATGCACCATCATTTAATCTGCAGTTTATATGATGTCTTCTGTATTAACATTCCAAAAATGTGTAGTAGAAGTGGAAGCGCAGCAAATCTTATGCCATGATGTTCATCTCATCACTCTCCGTGCTGCAGTAGCCTATGGGTTGTATCCCGACAAAGATACAGCACCCAGCCAGCTTCCCAAAGCCCTAACTCCCTCCTGCATAGTCACTGTAGCTGTCCATAGGCTAATCCATTTTGTATGTATATATAAAATTATTTTCTTGCCATCTCATGCAGATATGTCTCAGACTTCCCTGGTGCAGTAGTTAGCCAAGGCTTCTTGTTCTACAAATAAGATCCCTTTTGGAGACTCCTTCCACACATATAAATTATATTTTGAATATTTTTTAGTGTTTTTACTGTTTTGAGGGATAAATAGCAGTATGTTACTTTAAGAATACCAGCTTTTAAGGCACTTCTGTAAACATTCCTCAGTTACTGTCGCTCTAGGGATGGTTTCTAGGATTTTGCTGTCATTTAGTGCTCTAGAGCTATATTTGTGTACTTAAAATGTTTTTGGGCAGCCAGAAAGCATTTTTTTCTGGAAAAGTAGCAGGATTATATGTGAATGCTTATGCTTACACTTGGTTTGCTTAAATTTTATGCTGTTTTACAGGGCAGCTAAGTTTGTTTAATTCTGTCTTTCTTTTGTCAGGGAATTCTTGTATGCTGCTTGTATTACTTTGTTGTGAGGTAAATTTGATTGGACTGGAAGTGTTGTGTGCTGTTCATGCTTACTAGTGACAACCTACCTTCTATGCTCTCCATGCCCTGGAACAGGCTCCCCACCCATTTCAAGCAGAGTCCATCTGTAACCCTATTTAACCTTGACCAATGGATGGGAAATCAGAAATTCACCCAAGGTCTGGTCCCCATGTTTCTAATACACAGAGGCAGACAGTAATCCCCAAACTAACATACCCCCCAAATAACCTGTAGAAATGTTCTAACATATTCCCTCCTAATAAACACCCAAGATACATGTGGACACAACTTAGTTGAGTTGCACAGCTAGACTTATAAAGGCCCTGGTGGTTGTTAGCCTAGTATATACCTATCAAACTATGAACAAACTCCTTCAGGCATACTTTACCTGCAAAAAAGGCTTCTTCCCCAGCTACAGCACGGATACTTATCCCGGTCCTGCTAGCCTTTCTCCTGATGTACCTAAAAAGAAAAAAATAAAACAATTGCAACATTAGTCTTTACTTCCTTTGTGGGCCATTACTATGCTTTTACTATGCTTAAGCCAATTGTGGGTACTCTGTAGGGACCGCTGCAGATTCCTCAGACTACTTGGAAATAGTTCCTGGAATCCTTCTGGTGTAGCCTTGCTGGCCAGTATGGACTGGGGGTCAGATACATCCTCTGTTACTGTTTCAGTGCCCTTCTTGTGCACAGGCACACCATCCAGTTTAGGTACAGGAGATATTTAGAGAGGATCTTCTCAAGGTGCCCAGGGAAAGAGACTTTTGCTCAAGATGATATGCTGTCCTTTGACCATTTACCCTTTGTAGATGTACTTAGGGAAAATAAACAAAGTCAGTCATATTGAAAATAAAGAAATAGGTCATAGATTTATAGGTATTTACTAGGCTAGCAATCATAATGGCCTTTTTAAGCCTAGCCATGCATCTCAAAGCCATGAATCCCAAATCTCTGACAAGTTCTGGTACCCTTAATAAGTGTAAGTAGGCCTTGGGCAATCAAACATTTACAAGCAGCAGCATGGGAGATGGAACATTTACAGGCTTCCTCTGTCCATTAGAGACGTAAGTGACAAACCAGGGATGAATTTTTTGTTCTACATCCAGTTGACCAAGTTACAGTTGAATTGGCTTAGGGAGGAACTGTGCTTCACATGGATGGGGTGCTTGTTCTAGAGAAGGGGTAATCTCGGGGATACATAACTGTCTCTCTAGCATGTTCTATTTATATCACAGACAAGGTTTAAGTTTTTAGAACAGGTGATTCTGGTGCTGTTTGTTTTGTGGACATGCATGAGCTCCATCAAAGTGGGGTCTGACAGTGCCTTGTAAGCCAGGCATAGATCTCCTCTCAACTGCCTATAGGAGACAGAATACAATGACAGGCTCTTGAGGCAGTCTGCATAGGACAGGTTTACACTCTGTATTGTTTTAGTGTGGAACCTGTGTGGATGTTCCAATTGTTGGATATGCCTGGTTAGGTACATACCAACGGGGGCATTGTACTCAATGATCATAGGAGGTTACTAGGCTAATGGCCCTGGGGCCCTTATAAGCCTACCCAAGAGTTTATCCCCAAAAAGAAACCTCAGCCAGCACCTGTTGCCCCTGTCCATGAGGGACAAAGGTGAAACCCCCTGGGACAAATTTGTGGTTTCCCATCCAATCATCAAGGTTGGGCACTCTGACATGTATGGGAAGTCTATTCCAGAGATGGGGCAGCCTTTGGGAGACAAACATGTCTCTCCAGCAGGTTTTGTTGATGTCACATATTAAATTTAGGCCTATCGAGTAGGTAATGCGCGAGGAGTTAGACTTACGGATATGGAGCATCTCTAGTAAGGCAGGGTCAGTTATTGTCTTTTAGGTGACCCACAGATCACCTCTGAGCAATCTGTATGATACTGAGTAGAGTGATAGTGATTTGAGCCTGTCCACATAGGATCAGTGTTGGAGGCCATGGATTCTCTCTGTGAGGTATTTCTGTGGCGTTTCCAGTTGGTGCAGGTGTTTAGAGAGGTACATACCAAAGGGGGCATTCTACTCAATTATAGGCCTAATGAGAGAGGAGTACAGAGAGGTAATAACCTCCTTTTTTCTGGATGCAATCCCATTACTTATGAGATGAACCAAGTAAAAGGCTTTTCCTGACCACTGCCGCCACTTTATGGTCGAATGTGAGATTGTTGTCGACCTGAGTATCCAGGTCTCTCACCACAGGTTGTGTACTTAAGGGGTTCCTGTTGATGTGGCAGTCAGTAGGGGCCATGTTTTTTTGCTAAATGGTATGAAAATACATTTTTTGCGTCTAAGTTAAGGCCATGACTTTGGCACCAGTTATTTGTAGCTGTGAGACCCTCTTGCATTATGTTAACATCATTTGGGGAGTCAGTGACAGCACCCAACTTACAGTCATCCGCAAATGTGGTCAGCTACAGGCCCTTTGTCTTTGCCTGGACCTCTGAGAAGTAGATGCCAAACAGTAGGGGTCCTAGGACAGCTCCCTGGGGAACACCACTAGTGAGAGGTCTGTTGTTGGAGGTGGTGGCGCCTATTTTGACCTTGTCAGTCCTGTCCGTGAGCCAGTTGGCCACCCACCTGATGAGATAGGGATTAACGCCAAGTTGTGTTAGCTTTTCGATGATGCCTGAGTGGGGATTGTGTCAAAGGCCTTGGCCAAGTCAAGATAAGCTGTATGTACTGACTATCCCTCATCCAGGGCCTTGGTGACAGTCTCAAAGAAGTCAACCAGGTTCAATAGGTATGATCTGCCCCTGACAAATCCAAATTGGGTGGGGTCAAGTGCTTGGATATTGCCTTTGTCCTTTTTATGAGATCCATAATAGTAAGCTCCATGGCTTTACAGATCAGACTTGTCAAGCTAATGGGGTGATAGTTTCCCAGGTCAGTAGTGGCACCACCTTTGTGCAAGGAGATGACAATGGCAGTTCTTCATTCAGCTGGAATGAAGCCTGCAATTAGGCTGTGATTGAATACGGTGATCAGCGGCGAAGCTAGTTCTTGCTGGAGATGGTGCAGAATATAGCCTGGGGTACTATCAGGTCCCATAGAAGCTGTTTTCTTTGGATAGGGCCTTTAACACTTGATCTACTGTGATGTGAGGTGTGAGACAAGTATCGGGATGTCGACTGGGCTTGGGGGGCAATAGGGGGGTGAAATTAGCACTGAACCTATCATCTAGCAGGTTGGCTAAATCAACAGGATCAGTGTAATTGGTATCATTAAGTACTAATTCAGAACAAACTTGAGCTTTGCCATGAAGAAGGACTTGTGGTTTACCTTTATTTCAGAGGCTAGTTTCAACTCATAATTTGTTTTGGATAGGTCTGATGAATGCCAAATACAGTGGAACAATGACTTCCTTGGGCATACATGCTATACCTTTGTTTATAAGTTGCACAGCATAGAATGATTTCCTTACTACTGTAGACACATGATTGTCAAATGGTAGATCACTGTCTATGTGTGTCCCCAGGTCCCTCATTACTGTGTCAACTCTTAGGGGTGTGTTGTCAATATGATAGTTACTGGGGTGAATGACTTCCTGAAGGATACTATTATGCATTTCTTGGCATTTAGTTTTAGTCCATGGCTGTGACATCATTTATTTGTCTGTGTCAGCCCTTCCTGAAGAACGTTTATGTTGGTGGGGGACTTCAGTGACAGCTCCTAATTTGTAATCATCTGCAAATTATGTCAGCCAGAGGCCATTGACATTGGCCTTGACTTCAAAGAAGTAAATGACAAAAAGGAGCTGTCCCAGGACTGATCCCTTAGGGACTTCACTTGTGACTGGCCTCTTTGTAGATGTGGACTCCCCAATTCTGACTTCCTGGGTCCTGTGTTTGAGGCAGCTGGCTATTCACTGGGAGACATAAGAGTCTGCACCTAACCTCTTGAGTTTTCCAACAATGCCTGTGTGGGGTATTATGTCAGATGACTTGGCCAGGTCAAGGTAGGCAGAGTGAACCATTTTGCCCTCATCCATTGCTTTGGTGACCTTCTCAAAGAAGTCCACCAGGTTGAGTAGTCTTGTCCTGCTCTTGATGAAACCAAATTAGGTTAGGTCTAGTGTCTGGGGTTTTCCTATGTCATTATTGATCATTCCATGATAATTCTTTTCATGGCTTTGCATATGAGACCAGTGAGATGTATGGTCTGTAGTTTACAGAGTCTGTAGATGGCCCAGCTTTGTGCAGAGGGATGACTGTTGCTGTTCTCCATTCATGAAGCACAAGGCCTGTTTGGAGGCTACAGCAATTCCAGAGGGCCTGATAGGTCATGTTTCATGCTATTTAGAAGGCATCCTGGGATATTGCCTGGGCCCATTGATGTATTGTGTTTGACCTTAGAGAGAGCATTAAGGACCTGTTCCCTAGTGATAGCAGGGAGAGTTATATTTGATGATATTTACTGAGAGAAGGTTGAGGGGGAGAGGGGGTAACGTTTGCGCTGAATTTGTCAGCCAATAGGTTTGCTATATCTTCTAGCTTAGTAAAGGTGGATCCATTAAAAATGAGCTTCACACACAGTTGTGTATTGTCTTTTGAGGTTGCAGACATAGCTAAAGAATCCCTTTTGGTTGCCTTTGGCCTGGGAGGATTTGGCTTTGATAGACTTTATTTGTCTTTTGAGTTGTTTGTTTTGTTTGATGAGATCCTTTTATCCTACTGGGTGCTGCAGCTCCTAATTTTTGCCATGATTTTCTTCCTTCTGTTATACAGTCTGTTGATGTTGTGATTCTACATGGTGGCTTGTTTTTTGAGTTAGTTCTGTACATATTCTTGGTGTGTACAACTGCCTCTACTCAGCTATTAACATGCTTGTATGGAGTTTCCATAAACTGTTCTGTGAAGGCAACAGTGTTCTCAGGGTTTATGTGGGCCTGAGACTTTGCCAGGTTATCACTTAATAGTAGGATGTTAGCCTTAGAGGAGTTCCTAAATGTTCCATGGTTAGCTGGGTTCCAAGTTTTGTTTTTACTTCAAAGGAGACCATTTTGTCGTTTGACTTTACCAGATAAGATATTACACTAGGGGGTGTGCAGCACTCGCCCATATTAGTGAGGACCAGATCCAGTATGGTTGCAGCCATGGTTGGCCTATTGACAGTTTGGCCCAGGCAGTTTGTATTTACAACGTTCGGAAATCTCTGTGCCTTTACATTTGGTGTCATATATGATTTCCAGTTAATAGTGAGGTGATTAAATTCTCCCATGAGTATGGTATTGGGTTGGAATTGTGAGTATTTCCAATAAGTTTAAATACATGATATAGGTTTCCTGGGTCATACAGGGGGACCTATAGCTTGCAAGAAAGTTTTATGGGATTTTGCCTATGGTGATTTGAACGTGGAGAAGCTCAAGTGCATTGTCCTGTTCGACCAGCATTGAAGTACATTTATTTTTGACATGAACTGAGACACCTCTACCTTAAGTCCCAGTATTTGTAGTAGCTGTTATAAATGTGTGAAAGACATTATAGCCTTGTACAATAAGACGTTGTCCTGTTCAATTCTCAGCTAAAGCGTCTTCTATGTGGAGACATGCGTGAATGGGCGTACCTTCGTTGAAGGTTGTATGTCAGGGCTGGCAACTCGGTACGTAAAAATCTACTGCCAATCATTAGCGGACCGGAGTTCCGCTGTGGCGACCCCTAACCAGGAAAAAGCTGGAAGATACAACAACAATAACAACTATCAGTGTGGTATCCACAAGTTTAAACCATGTGTCAGTGATTACATAGATGTCAGCATTCTCAAGGGTGAAGAGAGCTTCTAGGGAGTAGAGTTTGTTTAGACTCCTAGTGTTGAGCAAGTAACATCTTTAGATTTTGTTGGTTTTGATTTGCTGTGTTGGAAGTACTTTCATTTTGGCATTGCCTAAAAAAAGGCACTATGGGGGAGGACAATGTTTTAGCTGATATTTGAAAGCCTAGAAGAGAGACATGTAGGCCATCCCTGGCAAAGTAGCATGCTTTGTTGATCATCTTCTTCCAAGGTGACAAATATTGCACCCCCTTAGAATGACATCAGAAACTAAGCCAATTATTAAAGTCAGTCATCTTTTGTTCATCCTTGGAGAAGGTAAAATGTTTTTCAGTACTAGGCTTATAACAGCCTGGGACACATATTCCAAGAGCTCAATGATGGCTCTCTTCATATAGTATAGGGAGGTATGTCTCAGGTCATTCACACCCACATGGACTATAACTGTGTCATACCGGTACTTGTAGTCCAGTGACCTGAGTGCGTGTGTAATGTGGCAGATACTAGCCCCTGATAAACAACCGACTGTGACTTTCTCCTTACTCAGCCTGGTGAGAGGGACATCAGTGTGTCCCACAATGGAGTCTTCATTGACCAGAAAGTTGAATTGTGTGGTGGCTTGCCTTACGGGCCTAGAAGTAGAGGCTCCATACAATGTGATTTTATGTGTTGATATGGGTGTTGTTTTGAAAGAGTGCATTTGGGGTTGCTAAGGGTATTTATGTTTACTTCACCTAGGAGGTTTTGGGGGTTTAGGAAGGTTCCATTTAAGTGCCTCAGTATATTTGAGTCGATGTGTCTGCTTTGAATTGTGTGTAATGAGTACAGCATGTGTACTACTGACAATCTTACTGATATTAGGAGTGCTTTTATGTGAGAGCTTTGCCTTCAGTGACATTGTGTAAATACATCCCTCATGTACCATATCAGTTTGTTTGAGAAGTAACTGGTTGTCAATAAATATAAGGCAATGTCTACATTGCCTCAGGATGCCCATATTCACCAAGCTGATGACAGAGAGAGTGGGAAAGTTCATATCCATGGCAACAGACCTTTTTTTATTGATTAAGCAGTTGCAGTGAGAATATAAAGTAATGTCAGGAGTATCCGGTTTGCAACTCTGATGGTAGTGCTTGTCACTGCAAACTAGTTGTGCTGTGTGTGACTAGGTATCGGTCAAATTTCAGTGGTGCTTTTACAGGAAAATGTCAAGTCAAGGTGTCTGCATGTACACAGGGCACTTCCATACACCTGAGAGGAAACTAAAAAGTAAACCCTGATGATTATGGATAGAGTATTTAGGCAGATATTCTGAAATTACGTTACACAGCAGGAAATCAAGCAGTATTTACTGGAAAGAAAGACTTAGCTTGTCAGAAATGATGAAAAGAGCGGAGTCACCTGAATGGCTGCTGCCTGGCTGCTACTAGTGCTGGTCTCACCACAGCTTCATGCTGCTGGGATACAGTGCTCCTTTGCCTCTTCTCTCACCAGAAGCAAAACAGTATCACCAGTCCCAAGATGCGAAACATGCCACAGGCTCTTTGGTGATCCACAGTCTTGTCCCAGATGATGCAAGAGTCTGTAAGATTGTTGTACCTTTTTTCTGGTAGATGCCTTAAGTATCAACCAGACCATTTTGGAAGGTGAAACCCCAATACTCGATGCCCAGAAATCAGAAATGGTCAGGAATCAATGCTTTTCTCTCACCAGGAGCACAATATAAGCATAAATTCCAGGCTGGTCCCTATTGATCAGCCCCTATGTTCTTTCTCTCACCAGGATCTAATCAAAGCACTAATCCCAAGATGACTACTGAAAGACATAATATGGACTTTCCAATAATTGATGGTTTTGGTGTAGATGTTGCAGATTTTAAAGGCAAGATGCAAAAAAATGGGTTAATATCCTTGGAGGTGCAGTATGCACTAAGCATTTAGATATGAAAGAGGGGGCAATTATGTTTTAGCTATCTAAGTGGAGAGCCACTAGTTTTAAAAGAGCAATATTGATTGGAAGGAGTTTGGCATACCTTTCAGCTGTACAGATTTGGCAGAATGTTCAGATTTCTCCCCATATTTTTGGTACATGTTTCATAAAATTGTGTTTTTTTAGCAAACCATTGGCAAATAATTGAAGATTTAAGTCAGAAAATAATGACTGACATGTTTCAGACTTCATACCTTTCAGAAAATTCATGCTAATGCAAAAACTGTTATTCTGTCTACTTTCTAAGTTTGTAAGACCAACGTTTAAAAACTGTCTCTATTTTTGGGCCTTTGTCTCCCAGTTATTTATGGCTTTTTACTGATTTCTTACTCTAAGAGGTTGAGAGGTGTGTGATGGTGGGCACTTTATATTCTGGTTCTGTGGCATACAGTGGGATGGCCAATAAATTTAAACAGATGAAGGGGGAGTGATTTCACAAAATGATAATTTTGTGCTTACTCACAATAGCCAGTGAAAGAGGAGAGGGAAGGAGATATGTGGTCAAATTAAAATAAGTGGCTGGCAACTAGAAAGACTTGAATTTAAAAACACAATAGCAGCAGGAATGGTGGGGAAAAACAAAACTTAATTTCTATGTCACTCACAAAAGACACAGCTGTGGTCTCTTTCCTAGTTCAAATATGCAATCAAAAGCAGAATACAAGTAAAACAGTGTAAAGAAAATAAATCACAATATACAAAACAGAAGAAGGCAATGAAGCAATATATAGTACAAGAAAGCAAAAACAAACTAATCTTTGCCTCATAGGAAGTTGTGGCAGAGTAAGCTTTTTCAGTTTACTCTAGAGCCCTCTGGAATCTAGGTCAGAGGATATTCACATCCTCTATGGCTGTTGGAGTCTCCTCAGTGGGCAAGAAAGAGCTACTCTTGTCATTCATGAGAGAGAGAACAAGGAAGGTTTCCCTGTTGTGTCAGAATGCTGTGCCCATCCCTGGAAAGGCTGCTGGTGCCATTAGTAACGTGGTTCAGCCCATGTTCCTATCAAAAAAGACACAGAAATCCAAGCATGTATATACTCCTCCTCAACTTTCTTTGTGTATGAGTTCAGGCTGTTGATCTTTCTTGGAAAGTAGTTTCTGCTAAAAGAAAGAGGAATTCCGCTTTTTGTGAAGAGATTCAAGATTCTGAATCTGAACAGAAAATGCAGGGTCAGTTAAATTTTTTCCCCCTCCGATTTCTGAGTTAGACTCAGAGAGAGCTCAGTTTCTGATTCTGTCTGTGGAAATTTGTCTTTCTCTGAAGCTATTGCTAGAATGTGCTAGTGTTTTCAGTGGGAGAAAACATAGGTTTCTTGGTCCTTCAGAAAATACTTTTTTGAGTTGTTACAGAAGGATTCCCAGAACATACATATTTCTTCCTGTTCTCTCTGTTTTTAAAGATCTGTGTTACTAAATGCAATTTTCCTGATAGTTAGCCAGCTGCCACTAAAAAGGCAGATAGGATGTATAAGGTTCCTCAATCTTTTAATTTTTATATACTGTTCCCAAACCTGACTCAACAGGAGCTTTAGTTGATCCCACTGCTGCTAAGCCGTTAGTTAAGTCCAATCCTACTCTTTCTGGTAAAGATGGAACAATTACTGCTAGGTAAGGAAAAAAAGTATATACTCCTGCAACTTTGATTTTCAGAATTTTGAATTGTCAGACTCGTATGTTAAGGTTTGTTCTGACAAATTGTGAAAGTATGCTTTATCTGCAGTTTCTTTTAGTAAGGAAAATCTTATTTAAATAACTTTGTTTTTTCTATTGCAAAAGTCACTACTTATTGTTTGCAGTGTGTGTATGACTTTGTTGATAACTCTTCCAGGACTGTGGACACAGGTACTGTTTTGAGGAGGATTGCATAGCTGCATTCTCAGAACCTTACAGATGATGTTAAAAATGAGATTTTAAATTATTCCTTGGATAGAGATTTAGTGTTTAGCCCCTCTGCTGCAGAGATGATCAAACATTTTATGAAAGACAAAAGCTGATCCAGGAAATCCCTAAGAAATTTCAGCCCTCCTTTCCAAATTTTCCAGTGGATTTTTTATCTCCTCATCCAGTTTTGGCAAAAAAATAAACAGTTTTAACTCAACAAGATAGAGGTAAATACATGTTTCTGAAGAAATGGCAAGGAGGTTCCAAAAAGAAGTCTCGAACCTCCCAAAACCAAGGACAGTCCAACCTGTCTGAATGACTATTCAGGAGACCTTGTGACCCCTCCCACCTTGGCCTTTTTTTTCTTCCAGAAAGTCTGAATCTTCATTTTTCTCTTTGGCAACAGATTGTTTCAGACAAATGGGTTCTGAAAATCAAAAACACAATGCGCCAGGTGTAACACAAAAATGACCAGACAGGAAATTCAGTAGGAGATTTGCAAATCACTTTACTCCACAGACTAAGCACTTTTTTCCCAAAAAACAAGTGACTTCATAGGAATAAAAACATCAGTTTACACACTACTATTTATATACTGCCACCACCTATCAACGAACCACCTCATGGATAATTCATCATTATAACACAATGAATAGTAAAACCTGTCTAAAATCATTTATTTGCTAAAAATAATAGAAACTACATACACATTTTGTTTAATCTGCTAAAAATTAATTATTTTCAAAAAATATTGTTAAAGTATATTAGCCCTCATTTTTAAAATACTAATCCTAGATAAAAGAAAATCATTAAGACTGGGAAACTTATAGACATTAAGCCTCATGAAAGCTCTTTGTATTCCAACAAGGTGCCTAGATGACCTCCCATTTCAGAAGTCTCAACACTGCCAATAAAAAAAGTGAATTGTTAAAATTGCTACAATACTTTTGATGCCTATGTAATGCATTGGTTGAATTGTTTCTTTGAATGTCATAATAATGTTGCCTACTTCTATCCCTTAATCTTCTATTAGTTTTTCCAGTGTAGAATACTGGGCAGGATGTACACATAGCCAAATATACCATGAGTTGTATCACAGTTATGTCTACCCGGACATGCCAAATTTCTTTTCAAACCCTTCTACCACTATATAGAGATAGATAAATCAGCAGTATTTGCACCAACACAAAGACTCATTCAGTTGGAACGTCCAGTAAACTTAGTCCACCTATATTGACCTTCAATCAAATTCTTTATATCCATTCCTTTACTAAAAATTAGTATGAGTTGTCCAGCAACTTTCTTCTTTAATTCACCTGTAAAATCTAAATTCGATAAACTCTTGAAAGATTCAACATATTTCAGTATCGCCCTATTATATGGCAATACCAAGGAAAGAGATTAGATGGGTCCCATCCCCAGACTGACTATCTATTGATGTATTAACTTCACTGTTAACTTGCAAAAGTGATGCAAATCTAGTAGATCTACCTCTCACCACTTCTACTTTAACTGAATGAGGTAAATACTCAGCATGACCCCCCCCCTTTAACATATACCACAGACTATGCAACTCTTTAACAAAGGCATTCTTGTGTGTAATCAGTCTAGACAGGCAGACCATCTGACCCTTAATAATCCCTCTTTTTTGGTGAAATGGAAGACAGCTCTCAAAATGTAAATAGTAGAAGATAATAATAGAAGGTATATTTCTGAAAGATAGTTGAAGTAAAACTTTGCAGTAAACTATCCTTTCCAATAGTTACATCTAGATAGTTGATGCTGGAAAATCAAATTGATATGTGAACCTTAAAAAAACTAGTCTAATACCTTCTAAGTATGATGTAAAGACTACTGATTGATCTTCAGAACCTTTCTGTAATATCAAGATATTATCTAAAATCTATAATAGGCATGGATCAAAGATTGATATTATGAATTAAATACATAACATTCTTCACACACTGCCAAAACTTCATTGGCATATACTGGGGCACATGCTGCACCCATAGCTACACCAGAAAACTGATGGAAATACTCATCTTCAAAGAATGTAAAATTATTAGAAAGTACCATTTCTAATAAGGCATCAATCACCTGAATCTCAGCAGTAGAAGTAGATTTTTGGCCAGTTAAAAAATCACTAAAAAAATCATGATCCTCAATATGTGGAATCACTGTAAATAAATTAATTCAATGGTAACAAAAAGAAAAGCCTCAACAAAATAAATCAATTTAAAGCTTTCCAATAAATACCAGGAATCACATAAAATATGTGTCTTTCTTCCTAATAACCTTTTGCACTTCCAGTTGATAAATTTGTCTATCTGTTCCATTTTAGAGCCCTTGGCAGAAACAGTGGGTCTGAATGGAGGATCAACTTGATTTTTTTTAATCTACGGAATACTAAAGATAGAAGGCACTAGGGGATTCACAACTGTAAGATAATCAAAAGTTACCTTACCTATACATCCTTGTAGCAACAAATGTCTCAATACACAGTCCACTTTACTATAGGCATTTTTGATTTTGTTCCTAGAGACCTTTCTCTAAGTGGGTTCATCAGATAATAGATTTAACATTTTAAAAGAATAGTCTCTAAACTATTCATTACAACAACTCCTCTACCCTTATTTGGTTTTATGATCCGTAGGTTCCTGTCCTGCATAAAGTAGTTCAATACTTGTCTTTCCTCATAGGCAAGATTAGCAATATAATTCTCTTTCAACTTATGAAGTTGCCTGAACTTATCTTCGCAAAGCCTTTCAGATTTTGCTACCAATGGATTTTGAGAGGAAAGGAGCACACTCTTCCTTTTTAAATTCATATCATGGATGTCAGAAGGCTTACCAGAAAAAATATTTAAAATTCAACTTCCTAGTAAACAACTTGAGCCAGATTAATACTTGAACAATATCTAATTTAAAATTAGGTATAAAATTAAAGCATTTTCTAAACAAAGTCATGCAGCTGTCAGGGAAGGGTGTATTTGATAGGTTAAATACATTAAAACCAATGAATTCTGGCATACAAAACATTCCCATACAGCTGTAGGCACATTGACCAAAAAGAGGGCTGATTAATGCTTTCTTGCCCTGCCCCATCGCCCCTGACTAGAATAATTTTTCCTCCTGTGATTAAAAAGAGCTTCTTGCAGATAGCCTGAATGTTGTTGTGCTAGTTTCTCTGACCATCTCACCTGAAAAGTATCTAAAAAAGGGGTTTCAACCGTGTTGTGATTATATGGCTTCAAATTAACAGTCTCATTGTTAATAATAGAGGAACCAACATTAATAGTATCAGAACATAAATTTATATGGGGGACGTAGGATAAACTCACTTCTCATATTTGCACCTATCTCTATCAAGTTTCTTCATCTTCTGTTCTTTGTTCCACCTTACCATATTGTTCTTTTTAAGAAAAATATTATTATAATCTTCCTTAAGTGAGTTAAAAATTCAAATCTTTAACCACATAGTCATTCAATTCCTTTAGCTCAGCAGTAAGTGTGGCAAGTTTTCTGTCATTGTCTTTTTCCGTAATTCAGTTAATCGTAACCCAATGTGATCAAAAAGCTCCAGTAATTCATTATGTAAAATAGAGGTTGGCTCCAACCAAACAGGGAATTTCCACAATCTCAGTCACTTAGGTGCCAGTTTGAGCAGTAAACACTTTTGCAAATAACTATTCTCAAGCTATAAGTTCCTAAACTTGAAAAGTTTCCATTCATATTCAGCAAGTTAAACTTTTAAACTTGCTCACTGGGCAACATAAGAACTAAATGAAAATTGAGGAGCGGTCAACGAATAATCAAAGTCAGTATTACTCACTTGCTGAGTACTCACTGCTTGCTGACAGCCACTGTTCAAAGCTTCACATGAGCTGCCAGTTCCACTGGTGGACTGCAACAAATGGGAACCAGAATCCTTGATATTCTTTTCAAATGAGGAACCATGATGAACCTCCTCTACTGTATCAAAAGCTGGAGGCACAAACTTAGCTATCTGCTGAAGTAAAATGGTTAAATTGCCAGGTAACCCCATCTCTTAGGTGCTGGATCCTGCAGAACTTCCATAACACACAGATTAGGAACCAAAAACATAATGCACCAGGTGTAACAACCCACAAAATGAAGAGACAGGAAATTCAGCAGAAGATTTGCAAATCACTTTATTCCACAGACTAAGCCCTTTTGTCCCCCCAGAAAAAAAAACAAGGGACTTATTCAGAGTAAAACATCCTGCTCAGCGTTCTATAGTGGAAAATCTAATTGAAGATTAAGGAATAGAATTAGGGAACATTATTACGACATTTGAAGAAACAGTTCAACTAAAGCATTGTATAGGCATCAAACATATAGTAGCAATTCTAAAACAAATTTACTTTTTGTGTTATTGATATGGTTGAGATTTTGGAGAAGGCAGGTGACCCAGACACATTGTTGGAATACAAAAAGCTTTCATGGCAGCTGAGGCTTAATGGCTGCAAGTTTCATGGTCTTAATTTTTTTTACCTATGATCAGTATTTTAAAAATCAGGGCTGCTATACTTTGACAAAATATTTTGATAATATTTGTTTACTACATTCATTTTTTTAGCAGATTAAACATGATTTACATATACTTTCTTTTGTTTTTCACAAACAAATGGTTTTAGATAGGTTTTACTATTCATTGTGTTATACGATGAATTATTTGTGAGGTTATCTGTTGATTGGTGGTCATGGCATATAAATAATACTGTTTAAATTAATGTTTTTACTCTGATGAAGTCCCTTGTTTTTTCAGGAAGAAAACTCTTAGTCTGTGGAATAAAGTGATTTGCATATCTCCTACTGAATTTCCTGTCTTGTTTTGGGGTTCTGAAAATCAGTCATAAAGGTTACAGATGTCAGTGGGAGGAATTATCTTCTTTCCAGTGGGTCATTCCTCATCCTCGGGATCAGATTGTTGATTCCAATTGTTCTTCATCACTTGCTGTCCCAAGGAGTGATAGAATAATTTCCTTCTTCCCAGATGGGGAAGGATTTTTATTTGAGGATGTCCCTAGTGCCAAAGAAAGAAAATGCTTGGAGACCAGTTCTTGATCTTTCTTTCCTAAATCTGTTTGTGATACTGCTCACGTTCATAATGCTGTCCTCTCACAACCTGTTACCTCTTCTTCCTCTTTCAAGTTTCCTGGTGATAGTAGACTTACAAGATGCTTAGTATCATATCCCTATTCATCCAGACTTCAGATGTTTCTTTAGGTTTTGTGTGTCTGGATAACATTATCAGCTCTCTTGCTTACCCTTTGGACTTTTCACTGTTCCTAGAGTGTTCACAGTTATAGTTCATTGCGGGCTATAGCATATCCATATTTTTCCATATTTAGATGGCTTCTCATTGAAGAGTCTTTTTCAAAGTGTCAGGAATCTCAGTATTGGATGAGAGATCTGTTTCACATAGTGGGATTTCAAGAGAACGTTCAAAAGTCTTTCTTGACCCCTTCACACAGGATTTTGTTAACACCTCAGTTTAATGAGCTTTTCTTGCACAGGAAAAATAGATCTTTATCTAGATCTCTTTCTAAAGTTTTCCATTCAGAGTTCAGTCATTGCAAGGGAATGTCTCAGGATTTTGGTCTCATGGCATCTGTGATTCTCATGGTATCGCATCTCATGGTATCGCATCACAAGACTCTGCACAATAAAGATAAAGTTGAATCTGAAATCTCTTTGGTCCAATCATAAACACCCTTTATATTTTCAAATCCCAGTGCTGGGGTTTGTCAGAAGAGAAATCCTTTGGAGGAGACAACAGATATCCATAAATCCAGGTTTCCCCTTCTCCCTCCCTGCTCCAAAACAGTCAGTCACAGATGCTTCAGACTTTGCTTGGGGAGAATTTTCAGGAGGGATAAAAGTGCAGGAGTGTGGGACAACAAGGACAGATGCAAGCACATAAATATCAAGGAGATGCTTGCTCTCATCAAGGCACTCAACTCTCTGAACGTCTTTGGTCTCCGGGATTGCTTCAAGCGGTTACAGACGATACCACAGTTATGTAGTACATCAGCAAGCAAGGGAGAACCAGGTCATGCCCCTTTGCAGAATAGCCACTTTAGTTTGAGATATAGCTTCACAGCACAGTCTCACTCTGCAGGCTTTCTACATTCCATCAGAGCAAAATTTTGTGGAATACAAGCTGAGCAGGACGAGAGCAGACCTTCAAAATGGAAACTAGATCAGGGCATATTCCAAGATTTGATACATCTGTGTGAAGTTCCTCAAATGACCCTTTTTGCCTTCTCTGTGAACAATCAATTGGCAAGATTCTGTTCCAGGACTGCATGCAAGAAGGCCTGGACGACAGATGCCTTTTATTTTCTTTGGACAAGAATGTTCCTGTATGCTTTTCTACCATTTCCTCTAATATCTAAGGTATTTCTGAATATTCAGAAGGAATCCCCCAAGATCATTGTGGTGACTCCCTTCTGGTCCAGGCAATCATGGTTCTGTCTTCTTTCTGGAAATGGTCAGGGGCATTTACCACAAGCTTCCTCACAGACTGCATCTACTCACCCAGGAACAGGGGTGTTTAATACACCCCAACATAAATCAACCTCAGATAACTGCCTAGATTATAGGGTCTTAATTCCTTTTAAGCACCTGTTTATTGAGGATATGCAGTAGTTACTAATGGATGCAAGAAAGCCTGCTACTAGAAAATCTTATATTAGCAAATGGATAAGATGTTCTAGTTGATGCCAACAGCATAATGGCACCTGTTCAGGGCTAGTTGTTCTCTGGTTCTACAATATTTGTGTGAGTTACTATCTTATGGCCTTTCTTATTCCTCTATTAAGGTTAATTTACTGGCCATTTCAGCACGTCTGCCCATGAATCCTTCTATTTCAATGCAGTCACATGTCAAAATGGTCTTGAAAGAGGCTTTGCTTAAGAGACCTCCAGGAAAACTGGTGGCCCCTCCTATGGATCTTAATTTTATGTTAGAGAAGCTGACACTTGATCCATTTGAACCAGCTGATCTGTCTGACTTGAGGTTGTGAGTCAGCCCTATCTAATTTTTCATAGAGACATTGTTTCTTTGAGAACTAATCCTTCTTTTATGCCTAAAGTGGCATCAGAGTTTGCTTTAAGCCAAACTATCCATCTCCCTATTTTTTTCCTGAACCTAAAAATGAGGGAGAAAGGATACTCCATACCTTGAATATCCACAGACAACTCAGTACTAGAACTAAATGTTTTAGATCTTTGGATCAATTGTTCATTTCTTGTGAAGGTAAAAAGAATGAACAACCTATGTTAAAACAGACTGTTTCCAAATGGTTGTGTAAGGCAATTACCTTTTGTTATTCTCACCATAACAAAACTATTCCAGGCAGGGTCAACGCCCACTCTATCAGGGCCTTGGTTTCATCTCTGACTTATTGGAAAGTGTTGAATTCTAGAAGTATTCTACAAGCTGCTACTTGGTCTTCTGTTTATAGTTTTACAAGGGCCCCTATTATTTTAGCGAACGCTGTTTAGTCGAATGTCATTACAGCGATTTTTTTATTTTCCTCAGGAAAAAAAAGTCACTGGGCCATTTTTTGGGACTTTGTCATTTCCTCCACTGTGGTGCAATCTCAGAGTTGGTATATTTAAATAGGGGGCATGGGGGGCACAAAGCCCCCCACTTTATTTTGTGTTTTGATTTCTTTTATGGATCAGTGATTTTTTTTCCCCGGGAAAAAAATTTGCTGATCCGTGTGTTCGACATTTTGGGTTTTCGGGGATTGTGGGTCGATTATATAGCATTCGCAATTCAGTGTGTTTGCTTATATAACATAGACCGTTTTACAAAACACTATAAGCTTGATTCCTTCTCTAAGTCCAGATCAAGTTTTGCTTAGGACCATTCTCCAGGGGCTCATGAACTCTTCTACTTCCACATCCCAATGTGATTACCTAAGGTGGTCTATCCATATAGCTAAGGCTACTGCAGCAGTGATCAATATGATGAACAAAGTACAGTTGTGTAAGTTAAACTTACCAAAGTAGTAGATGTTGGAATGATCACTGATGCAGTAGCTACTCCCTTCTTCCATTTCCATGTTTTTTGGTGTGTGTTTTTTATGTCAGGATGTGGACATTTATTTTTGTTGTTCCTAGCACTATCCTTTCAGGGCTAAATCTCCCTCTCTCTGCTGGCAGGAAATCTCTGACGAGTGTTGTGCCCAAACTTGTCTTTTAGTCAGCTCAGCTCAAGCTGCCTGACAGTGTGGGCATGTGGAAGATGCCCTGTAGCTTCAGAAACTGGCCATCTATTATATCCTTGGCAGGATATAACCCGTATAGCGTACTGCAGCAGTGATTATTCTAACATGTACTTTTTTAACACCTTTATTGAATTATCACTTAAGATACAGGCAAGCATACATTTACATAAAAGAAAACAATCCACGTGGGGTTGGTATAATGGCTAAGGTGTTTACATCACAGATACAAGGTACAGGGTTTGATTCTCACCTTTGAAAAGGGAAACTGGCTAGGCTTAAAATGGCCCACAAGGGCAGCTAGCCTAGTACTTAACTATGAACCTATGTCAACAGTTGCAAATGCTATACCTCACATATTTTTTCTACAGTTATCATTAGTCCAATATTAAAGAAGTTGATCAATTCCTGTCTTCCTTAAAACCTCACTGTTCCTCCTCCAGAACATTATTCTACATGTTTTGTTCCCACAATTTCCATTTTTTCTATATAATTTGCTTTTATCCTTTTCTAAAGATCCCACTTCCAGTTATTTTGTCCTAGTTACAATATTTACTACTTCAAATATAGCTGCTTTAGACTTTGATTTCTATGTCCTAGTAATTGCCTTTTTGACAGTCACCAGAATTAAACTTAAAAAGGCTTTACTATGTCTAGGCAGTTCTGTATCCCAACTCAGAAAATAATTTCCTTAGTTGAACCCATTTGCTAACCCACTGATGTGAGAGTGTTCAATCTCGCCTTTGTTCTTACACATGGGTTCGGAGCCGATCCTCGGCTCCGTGTCGGCCGCCTGCAAGCTCTGCATCGAGAAGAAGCTCGAGATCACCTAATACCCACAATCCCCCTCTGCCTTTACCTCAGATCTAGTTTGCCGCTGCAGCGTTCGCATCACTGGGTCGAGCTCGAGCACCTCAGATAAGATTTAGAATTTTATTCTTATTTTTCTCTGGTTCTTTAGCATTAGAAGTTGTTTAATAATAATTTGTGTGAGTGTGGTAAGGTATAAGGGAATCTCGGTTCCGTTAAAGTTATAAAACTTAGTCAGAGTTCTCTTCGGGGCCTACCACCCCTTATTGGATTTGACAACCGGATTGACTTCACTACTGGATTTGACAATTTTACCGGACTTGACTTTTTTTCTGGATTTGACTATCTTTCTACTTACTTTGACATGTCTGAAAAGGCCAAATCAGGGTTCAAGCGTTGCCAATGTGGGCAAAAAATGTCAGTAACTGACAACCATAGTTCCTGTGTCTACTGTCTTGGCCCTCTCCATCTGCAAGAAGACTGCTCTATTTGTCATTCTTTCAGTGGGAGGGTCATGACAGATAGGCGCAGGAAATTAATGGACAGGGGTTTATTAAAACCTTCCTTTCAGGAGGCTCTGGATGCTTCTGACCAGGCATCCAAGTCCTCGAAGGAATCGAAGACGTCGGAGCCCAAGTCATCGGCTCCGAGCTCTTCCACTAAAGTTAGATCACCGGTTCCACAGACTTGGGGCCGAGTGTTCAACTGTTGTCAGTTTCGAGCCTCGAGTCTTGGAACCGGTGATGGAGCTCCCTCCTCGACACTATTGAGGTCGGCTCCGTCTTCCGGTTCCTTCGACCCGTTCTTCTAAGCTCTCCGATATCGATGTGGACCGTGTGGTGCAGAAGTTATTGGAACATTCGGCCCTATCCAAGCTTATTTCGGTTTCCACCCAGTTGGTGTCGAAACTTGAAGGCCTCCCATTATCTCCATCCATTCGTCCTCCGAGACCTGTCCAGTCTTTGGAGCCGGAAGAGGTTGATCTACTGATTGTGGAGCCCTCGGGGCCAGAACCGTCCTTTTCTCAGTCTGCTCCTTTCACCTCGACTCCGTCGGATCCGGTACCGGAGTCTCGGAGCCGACGATCTGTCCTTGGTTCCGGGGCCGAGAGTCGAACCGACGTTCGGTTCCGACTCTTCCCTCGGGCCTCAGCGGAGCGATACGGCTCCGTCCTCGGGGTCGATGCCTTCGGTGCCTGTTTCGGGGATTCTTCCCATTTCTTTGGAACCGGGAGATTCTTCGACTCGGGACCCGGGGGCCTTCGATCTCATGAGGAAGGTGTTGTCTACCCAGACAACCACATCAGTAGAAGCAACCTCTCCTCCCCATAAAGGACCGTTATCTTCCTCTGCACCAACGGCCACATCCAAGCGTCGAGCACCGGTGTCTCAGCCACCCCTGGAGGGTGCCCCTCTTCCTCGGAGGCTTCTTCGGATGCTCCCCCCAAAGAGGTCCCTAGGAAAAGATTGTGTAAGAGGAGACACTTAGATTCTCCACAAGAATCTTTAACATCCGATACTGACTTGGATGAGTCAGAAGGGTCCCCAAAGTCACCTTCAGAAGATGTCTCCTTTTCTGACATCTTGGAGATCCTGAAGCAGAGAGGTGATTGGCAGTCCCTCCCCCCTTCTGAGGATGAGTCAGTCTTGCTGAAGGCATTTGGTGCTCGCCCTTCCTCCTCCTGGGTCACTCCGCCCTCGATGAGTTAATGGAGTTGATTGCTCAAGGGCGTGGGAGACACCTGACACGGTGGAACCGGTCCCTAGGAAGCCTAATAAGTACATCACTGCACCCCAAGACAAGGCTTACCTCACTAAAGGAGTTCCAGTAGACGCCATGGTGGTGGCAGCGGCCACGAAAAAGGAGATGTCGGAGTCTTCCTCATCTGTCCATCCGCCTAACAGAGATTCTAGGACTATGGACAGATACGGGAAGCGCAATTTTAGTCCAGCGGCTTTTTCTATGCGGTCCCTGAACTATTTGACTCATTTTACACGCTTACAGAGGGATCTAGTCAAAGAGTTGGGAGATACCCTCCAGGGTACTACAGATGCTGCGGTCTCAGAGAAAGTTTCGGCACATCTAAATACCCTTACATCCATTGTTAACTCATCCATGAGGCTTATATCATACGCAGCCGAAGGATCGAGTAGGGCAGCGGCTTCAGCGATTGCTCTTCGTAGGCAATCCTGGATGCGCTTGTGTTCATTTGCGGAAGCCTTCAAGTCTTCCTTTACTAACGCCCCATTTGATGGTGCCACACTTTTTGGCCCTAAAGTAAAGGAGACCCTTACCGGTGTGAACAGGAGGGAAAGACTCTGTCTGCTGTCGGAGTCCGTTTTCCACCCTTCCAGACCGTACCCCAAAGGGCAACGTGGTGGGAAAATGTGGTTTCAAAACCCCAAGGATCTTTCCCAGGCACACAGGGTGATGCCCCTCTAGAGGCAGAGGAGGGGCAGAGGTGGAAGACGCCACCCGGGCGGCAGAGGGGTCCGCAAAACCAAGGTGACAGGGATACCCCTGGTAAACCTTTCCAGCACTCCTGAGAGGAGGCCCGACTGTCCTGCTCTGGAGGCAGTCGGGGTCGCTTAGCTTTATACCCTCAGGCCTGGCAAAACATTACTACAGACAACTGGGTAAAAGCGTTGTTACCAGAGGTTACAAAATACCATTCCTATCCACCCCATTCCAAAGAAAAACTCCCAGATGTACCACCCCATCTGCGAGACCCAGCAGCTATAGAAATTTCAAAGCTGCTAGAAAAAGAGTCATCCAACCAGTCCCAGCGGACCAAATAGGATTCGGGACTTACTCAAGGTTCTTTTAGTTCCAAAGAAGACAGGGGACTGGAGGCCGATTCTGGACCTAAGCAACCTCAACACCTTTGTCAAGAAGGAAAAGTTCAGAATGGTCACGCTTCAATCGATCCTTCCATTCCTACAGAAGGGCGACTGGATGTGCTCAATAGATCTGAAGGACGCATACTACCACATCAAAATGGCCAGGGCGTCCAGGGATCATTTGCGCTTCCGGCTGGGAGCCAGTCACTACCAGTTTCGAGCCCTGCCCTTTGGTCTGACCTCAGCCCCCAGGGTTTTCACCAAATGCATGGCAGTGGTAGCGTCTCATCTGAGGCGCCTAGGATTCCAGGTGTTTCCGTATCTGGACGACTGGCTCCTGTCTGCCACCACCAGGCGTCAACTGATACAGGCCAGGGATTACACCCTACAACTTTGTATTCACCTCGGAATTTCCGTAAATTTTGAAAAATCTTTACTACAGCCATCACAGCATATCTTATTCATAGGAGCGGAATTAGATACGCATCATTTGGTTCTAAGGCTTCCTACAGAAAGGATAGTCGCACTTCAAAACAACATTTCTCTCCTTCTGTCATCCAAAAAATCCCCGGCAAAGCTGGTTCTGAAGGTCTTGGGTCTCATGGCAGCTTCTCTTATTGCGATACCATTGGGAAGACTGCACATGAGAATTCTACAATGGCTGCTGTTTGCACAATGGTCATTCCAACAGCTACCTCTGACACACGAAATTCTGATAACGAACACATGCAAATCACACCTAACTTGGTGGCTTCAGACTTGCAACCTTTCCAGCGGAAGACCATTTGTGCTACCCACACCGTCAGCAACGATAACCACGGACGCTTCCCTGATAGGGTGGGGGGGCATATTTCAGGGACAGACAGTCCAAGGCGAATGGACCAATCTGGAGTACAATCTGCACATCAATGTTCTGGAGTTGAGGGCAGTGTTTTTAGCGTTGCAACACTTTGCTCCCCTTCTTCCTGTAGGGACTATTGCAGTTCAGACAGACAACATGTCCGTAGTCTGGTACATAAACAAGCAAGGGGGAACCAGGTCTTATCAACTATGCAGAGAGGCCATGAGAATTTGGCAATGGGCGGAGTCCACGGGTCGCTTTCTGATCGCAACACACATCCCGGGGTCATCCAACGTCATAGCCGACAGGCTGAGCAGAGCAATACTGTTGCCTCATGAGTGGTCCCTCAAACAGTCAGTTGCGAACATGATATTTCGCAAGTGGGGCCAGCCTTCCTGCGATCTGTTTGCGTCTCCAATGAACGCCAAATGCAGGAGCTACTTTGCTCTATTACCCCCTCCAGGGGAAGTCCCCAGGGACGCGCTGGTGCACGATTGGCCTCTGGGTCTCCTGTATGCTTTTCCTCCTTTTCCCCTGATTGCAAAGTTTCTGCAGAAAGCCAACAACCTTCAGAGGACGATAATCCTCATTGCCCCATTCTGGCCTCGTCAGATTTGGTTCCCCTTTCTATTGCATCACCGCATTCGGGGACCTTGGATGCTGGACCCAGAGCCAGATCTACTGACTCACTCGTCAGGAGTTCCTCACCCATCTCTCGAATCACTCCATCTAGCAGCTTGGCTGCTCCGCTTCCCTTTCTAGCCAGGTCTGATTCCCTTACACCGGCGGTTCAGAATATTTTAGTGGCTTCTCATAAAGCTTCCACTACAAAGACCTACACCAGTAAATGGAAACGTTTCGTCTTCTGGGCTAATTCACATCATTTGGACCCTGTTATAGCTCCGTTGAACAAGATCTTGGAGTTTTTGACAGAATTGTTTCATGAAGGAGCTTCTCCTGCTACTGTAAGAGTGCAGTTGGCTGCCATATCTAACTATCATGTGGAAGAATGTGGTGCGCCTATTATGGCTCACAGGCTTTGTAAAGCTTTTTTAAAAGGATCTTTTCATATCAGACCACCAGTTAGAGTTCCTACATCACCGTGGAATTTGAACCTCTTACTTTCTAAATTGATGTTGCCCCCCTTTGAACCAGCCTCAATTTGCCCATTGAAATTTTTATCATGGAAAACTCTATTCCTGGTGGCCATTACATCCGCTAGGCGAGTGTCTGAGCTTCAAGCTCTTTCTATTAAGCACCCTTATTTAATTTTCCACTCTGACAGAGTATCCCTTCGCACTAATCCATCCTTTCTCCCCAAAGTTTGCTCTACTAATAATATTAATCAGTCCATTGAATTACCCACCTTCTTCAAAAATCACTCTAATAAATTAGAGTATATGTTGCACAAATTGGATGTCCATAGACAACTCAGATTTTATTTGGATAGAACAAAAGATCACAGAAAATCTGATCAACTATTTGTAGCCTTTGCTGACAGCAGAAAGGGTGTAGCAGTTACGAAACGAACTCTTTCCAAATGGCTAACTGATTGTATCACATACGTTTATGAGGCTTCTAATCAGACATTATCGGTCAAACCTAAAGGACATTCTACGAGATCAGTGTCTACATCCTTAGCTCACGCAGCTCGCTTACCATTGGACACGATTTGTGCGGCTGCTACTTGGGCTAAACCACATACATTTATCTCTCATTACAAAGTGGACAGGGTTTCTAGGGATAGGGCAACCTTTGGTTCCACTGTGCTCAAGAACGTTCTCCCGTGAGTTCCTCAGGATCATGGAGCTAGGGACGCTACCCATGTGTAAGAACAAAGGCGAGATTGAACACTCTCACATATAGAAGTTATGTCCTTACCATAACGTTCCATGTGGAGTGTTCATCTCGCCTTTGTTATTACACTCCCACCCTTCCCACCCTTAGGAAGAACGTTCGATTTGGTGCCTGGTCTGGAGTATTCTCCTTCTGCAGTTGCATTAGTTGTATTGCATGATACACTTGTGTATATATATATATATATGTATATATGTATATAGATGATCCTATCATTAGGTAAATTTTTGGTATGTGTGTGTGCTCTCTATGGCTGGTTTGCTTACAAACTAGATCTGAGGTAAAGGCAGAGGGGGATTGTGGGTATTAGGTGATCTCGAGCTTCTTCTCGATGCAGAGCTTGCAGGCGGCCGACACGGAGCCGAGGATCGGCTCCGAACCCATGTGTAATAACAAAGGCGAGATGAACACTCCACATGGAACGTTATGGTAAGGACATAACTTCTATTTTCTGACAGAATACCCTGTAGAGAATTTTTAAAGTCTGCCAACTCATTACACTCCCAAAACATATGATTCCAGTTACCCCTTTCTTTCCTATCACACCTACAACATTTGCCATCTAAGTAAAGAAAAATTATTTAGACTCTACTGGGAGTATAAAAATACCTATGTAAACACTTCCAAGCAAAAATCCTAAATCCTCTAGACTTAGTTGCATATTTGGGAATTATACATATGTCCTCTCATTGTTTCCTTGTGAATTGCTTTTCTAATTTCTCTTCCCAGTCTTTTCTAACCTCCTTTGATTGATTCCTGTAGTTATTGTGCAATATTTTATTTACTGTACTAATTATTCATTTTTAACAGTAACTTCTGCTCCAGATTCAACTAAAAACTCTACCAGAGCAGGTCTTTCACTTAGGATTCCACTATCCCTTTCTCTTTGCCTATTTCCTGATATCAATCCATGATAGAGAAGACAGTCTCTAGCCTGCAGTCCAAATGTCTTTTTGGCCTCTTCCCATTCTATTACCTTTTCCTGTCTAGTCATATGCTCCCAGTACTTTGGTTCCATTTCCAGTTTTCTCCTGTAAATTCCAACCTTCTCTTACCTATTCTGTGTACCCCTAATTGCAATCATCCCTATCAACTGAATCTTTTTTCTCCAATTTTGTGTTGGCTTAGTTCTTAGAAAACTACTTTATAATGTATGGCTGCTGTTATTCTTCTTAAGGATTTCCATCCAAAGTCTCACTCAACATTTCCTGACCCCCCCCCCCCGGTTCATCATCATCCCTTTCCACTTTGAATCATAGCTTTCTGCTTTACACTGTTATGGTAAGTTTAACTTACACAGCTGTACTTTCTCATTGACAGGTTATGTCCACAGTTTCAGTTTCTTTTTTTTACTGAAACTAATACAAGTGTATTCTTGGCTGAAACAGTTTGTGGCCTGATACTAAGTATTCTTCACCAGCCAGTCCATTTTCCTTATACACAGTCTTGTAGCTGGAACCATGAAGATGTATGAAGGCACAAACATCAGAGCCATTAGAAAATGTCTTGCTAAGGGGCACATCCTGGAATGTTAAACTGAGACCAACTTGATCAGTGGATCATTTCATGAAAATTTATTTCACGACAAAATGAGTTATCAGCCCTTTAAACTGTGTGTGTGTTAACAGGGGGTTTTGCTACTTCATATAACATCCTGTAAGGCTGTGCAAACTCACCAGATTTTGGCAAAATGGCTTTTCTGTTAATTGAGACTTGAAGGACAGTACATAAACCCATACTGACATATGAAGTGTAACTCCAGGAATGTATGGATCAAGCAATCCCTAATAAAATCAAGACCCTTTCCACCAAAGGCAGGCGCCCGGTCTGGTGGACTCCAGCCATAAACAAACTCTACAACAAGAGGAGAAAGCTACTATATGACAAAGCAAAATCCCTAAAAGGGAAGATATCTCTGATCAATACTAGCAAAAAACTACGATCACTCATAAAATCATCCAAGGCCAACTTTGAGAGAAAAATCGCTAATGACACAAAAGACAATCATAAAGCCTTCTTTAGCTATGTTAGAAACCTGGGTGGAAACTCCCAGATATGCTCAGAATTAGTCCAAAATGATAAAAAAATCACTGAACCCACAGACATTGCCAACATACTGGCAGACAGGTTCAGTGCAAATTTCTCCTCCCTCCCCCAAAGGAGAAATATCTATCCCACCAGAGTCTAGCCTCCCAAACATCTCAGATGCCCAGGTGAGAGCTGCTCTCTCTAAAGCAAAAACACAGCATCAATGGGACGGACGGTGTCCCCGGCTGTGTGCTACATGAACTCAATGAGGAACTAAACCCACACATAAGGCTGCTGTTTAATCTTAGCCTTACTACAGGATCATGCCCAAAGAATGGCGCACGGCAACTGTGGTCCCACTCCACAAAGGCGGTGCTTCTACGGACCCTGGAAATTACCGCCCATAAGCTTGACGAGCCTTGTCTGCAAAGCTATGGAGAGGATCATAATGGAACTCATAAATAAAGACATTGGGGACCTACAGACACTGGATCCTACCCAATTTGGCTTTGTCAAGGGCAGATCCTGCCTCTTGAACTTGGTGACTCTTCGGAAACAGTCACTAAGGCCATTGATGAGGGTAAGGCAGTTCACACAGCCTACCTTGACCTAGCAAAGCGTTCGACACAATACCCCACTTGGGCATCATAGAAAAGCTCACCAGCTTAGATGTAAACCCATATGTCACAAGATGGGTTGCAAACTGGCTCAAGGACAGAACACACAGGGTTAGAGTTGCTGGTGCCATGTCAGACTCTAAGCCGGTCACGGCGGTGTCCCACAGGGCTCAGTCCTGGGCCCCTCTTGTTCGGCATTTATTTTTCTGAAGTGCAGGCAAACATAGGGGATTGTGGCTGACAAAATTTGCAGATGACTGCAAACTGGGCACCATAATTGACACTCCATCAGACACAGACATCCTCCAGAAAGGTCTCATAGAAATGGATAACTGGTGCCAGAGCCATGGCCTTAAGCTAAATGCCAAAAATGTATAGTCATACCCTTTGGGAAAAACAAGGTAACCCCTAATTACCACATAGGTGGTAATCCATTAAACACGGAAGAAGTTATCAGGGACCTGGGGACCCAAGTTGACAGTAACCTCTCTTTTGACACTCACATTGCCAAAGTGGTTAGGAAGACCTTCTACATTGCCCACCTGATCATGAAGGATTCACATCCAGATCAGGAGAGGTCATTGTACCCTGTACTCTTCACTTATCAGACCAATGATTGAGTACAACGCCCCATTCGAATGTACCTTACCCGACACCTGCAGCAGTTGGAAAGACCCCAAAAGTTCCTCAACAAAAGGATAAAGGGGCTCAAACATATGTCATATGATGCCCGACTGAAGAAACTCCAGCTCTATTCAGTCGCATACCATCTGCTCAGAGGTGATCTGTGCCTGACATACAAGGCCATGTCCAACCCGGAATTAATGGACATGCTCCACCTCAAAAAATCCAAATCCACCAGAGCCACGAGAGCAAGAGACTTAAACCTCAACACGGATATAAATAGGACGTGCTGGGGGGACAGATTCATCACCCAGAGACTCCCTACACTATGGAACAGAATCCCAGTCCATGTGAGGCAGAGCCCCTCACTGACTCTGTTCAAGAGAAATCTTGACAATTGGATGGGTGATCGTAGGTTTACCCCGGGAATCATCTCTGTATCACTGCTGGACAGAGGCACAGCAAACTAATGGGTATAGTATTCTCATCCTAAGGGGTGGTGAAAGCCACACACACTCTGGCTAGGCTTATAAATGCCCTAGGGCAGATAGCCTAGTATGAACCTATGAACCTATGAACTGTAGTTAATTGCAAAGGACCTACTGAAAATTAATTTCTAGACTGTAGTCTTTAGTACCACTTGGTGGTGCTGCGGTAGCATTGTCGCCTCACAGTAAGACGTTGTCCGGTTCGATTCTTAGTTAAGAGTGTCTTCTGCGTGGAGACATGTGTGAATGGGCGTACCTTCATTGAAGGTTGTGCGTCAGAGCTGGCAACTCGGCACGTAAAAATCTACTGCCAATCATTAGCAGACCGGAGTTCCGCTGTGGCGACCCCTAACCAGGAAAAGCCGAAAGACACAACAGTCTTTAGTACCACTTCCAGAATCTGTATCCTCTGTACTTGCTGTTTTGTTTTGTACCTTTATGTAAACATGACCAGCAGAAATAAACATTCTGTTATTGAAGAATTCTGTTTTATTCCAGGGCTGGTGAGTGGGTGGATGGTACTGTATTGTAGATGCACACAGTGCATGTACAAGCCATTTTTATTCATTGCACTTTCTTTAGGTGGTTTCATCAAGCCACAGTCCTTTTTTTTCAATTGAGTTCTAAGCAACTCTGTTTAAACTGTGAAGTCTATGGGTTTGTCTGGATGGTGAATCAGTAGGAAGGAGGCACTGAAGAACAGTTGCAATGTCCATGAGATTTTAAACCTGCAGATGAAGGTGTACCACATAATATGTGGCTTCATGTAGCTAGTTCGTTGTCATTTAAAGTTTTATTCCTCCTATCCCCAAATCTTCTATCTCCCTTTTTAGTTTTGTATTTTATTTTAACGTTTGTGTGTGTGTTTTTATGTATAACTATATATATATATATATATATATATATATATATATATATGTGTGTGTGTGTGTGTGTGTGTGTGTGTGTGTGAACAAATGCACATGCTGTATATACATGTGTGTGTGTTGTATAAACTTATGGAATTGATTTGTGTGTGTGTGTGTGTGTGTGTGTGTGTGTGTGTGTGTGTGTGTGTGTGTGATATGTTGTATAAACTTATGGAATTGATTTGTGTGTGTGTGTGTATGTATGTTTTTTCTGAGATGGGAAAACCTTCTGATCTGTGTGTTGTGTGTGGGGTGGGGGGCTTACACCCTCCTTATTAAATCGGTGTAAGGGAGCAATACCTCCTTAAAAAAAATCAGATTTTTTTTTTTTGAATTTTCATTAATAGTTGATGTTGTCAACATGGAAATATGTGCATATGCATACTATGGTATATAATAGTTGCCTCTGTAATTACAGTCTGTATAAGCATGTATGCAAATGTATATAGGTTCATAGGTTCATACTAGGCTATCTGCCCTAGGGAATTCATAAGCCTAGCCAGAGTGTGTGTGGCTTTCACCACCCCTTAGGATGAGAATACTATACCCATTAGTTTGCTGTGCCTCTGTCCAGCAGTGACACAGAGATGATTCCCGGGGTAAACCTACGATCTCCCATCCACTCGTCAAGATTTCTCTTGAACAGAGTCAGTGAGGGGCTCTGCCTCACATGGACTGGGATTCTGTTCCATAGTGTAGGGAGTCTCTGGGTGATGAATCTGTCCCTCCAGCACGTCCTATTTATATCCGTGTTGAGGTTTAAGTCTCTTGCTCTCATGGCTCTGGTGGATTTGGATTTTTTGAGGTGGAGCATGTCCAGTAATTCGGGGTTGGACATGGCCTTGTATGTCAGGCACAGATCACCTCTGAGCAGACGGTATGCGACTAAATAGAGCTGGAGTTTCTTCAGTCGGGCATCGTATGACATATGTTTGAGCCCCTTTATCCTTTTGGTGAGGAACTTTTGGGGTCTTTCCAACTGCTGCAGGTGTCGGGTAAGGTACATTCCGAATGGGGCGTTGTACTCAATCATTGGTCTGATAAGTGAAGAGTACAGGGGTACAATGACCTCTCCTGATCTGGATGTGAATCCCTTCATGATCAGGTGGGCAATGTAGAAGGTCTTCCTAACCACTTTGGCAATGTGAGTGTCAAAAGAGAGGTTACTGTCAACTTGGGTCCCCAGGTCCCTGATAACTTCTTCCGTGTTTAATGGATTACCACCTATGTGGTAATTAGGGTTACCTTGTTTTTCCCAAAGGGTATGACTATACATTTTTGGCATTTAGCTTAAGGCCATGGCTCTGGCACCAGTTATCCATTTCTATGAGACCTCTCTGGAGGATGTCTGTGTCTGATGGAGTGTCAATTATGGTGCCCAGTTTGCAGTCATCTGCAAATTTTGTCAGCCACAATCCCCTATGTTTGCCTGCACTTCAGAAAAATAAATGCCGAACAAGAGGGGCCCAGGACTGAGCCCTGTGGGACACCGCTCGTGACCGGCTTAGAGTCTGACATGGCACCAGCAACTCTAACCCTGTGTGTTCTGTCCTTGAGCCAGTTTGCAACCCATCTTGTGACATATGGGTTTACATCTAAGCTGGTGAGCTTTTCTATGATGCCCGAGTGGGGTATTGTGTCAACGCTTTGCTAGGTCAAGGTAGGCTGTGTGAACTGCCTTACCCTCATCAATGGCCTTAGTGACTGTTTCGAAAAAGTCGACCAAGTTCAAGAGGCAGGATCTGCCCTTGACAAAGCCAAATTGGGTAGGATCCAGTGTCTGTAGGTCCACAATGTCTTTATTTATGAGTTCCATTATGATCCTCTCCATAGCTTTGCAGACAAGGCTCGTCAAGCTTATGGGGCGGTAATTTCCAGGGTCCGTAGAAGCACCGCCTTTGTGGAGTGGGACCACAGTTGCCTTACGCCATTCTTTGGGTACATATCCTGTAGTAAGGCTAAGATTAAACAGCAGCCTTATGTGTGGGTTTAGTTCCTCATTGAGTTCGTGTAGCACACAGCCGGGGACACCGTCCGGTCCCATTGATGCTGTTTTTTGCTTTAGAGAGAGCAGCTCTCACCTGGGCATCTGAGATGTTTGGGAGGCTAGACTCTGGTGGGATAGATATTTCTCCTTTTGGGGGGGAGGGAGGGGAGAAATTTGCACTGAACCTGTCTGCCAGTATGTTGGCAATGTCTGTGGGTTCAGTGATTTTTTTATCATTTTGGACTAATTCTGAGCATATCTGGGAGTTTCCAAGTTTCTAACATAGCTAAAGAAGGCCTTATGATTGTCTTTTGTGTCATTAGCGATTTTTCTCTCAAAGTTGGCCTTGGATGATTTTATGAGTGATCGTAGTTTTTTGCTAGTATTGATCAGAGATGCCTTCCCTTTTAGGGATTTTGCTCTGTCATGTAGTAGCTTTCTCCTCTTGTTGTAGAGTTTGTTTATGGCTGGGGTCCACCAGACCGGGCGCCTGCCTTTGGTGGAAAGGGTCTTGATTTTATTAGGGATTGCTTGATCCATACATTCCTGGAGGTGCTCGTAGAAGGCACTTGTAAGGGTTTCAGCAGCGTGGGTTGTGGTTTCCACTGGCTCGGGGGCCTTGAAGGATACCACTCCAGTCTTAAGAAGTGTGAAGTTTGCTTTTGAGAAGTTCTTCACTGTGGTCTCCTTTGCTGGGGTGGGGCGGGATGTGGATCTCCAGTGAGATTAATTTATGGTCTGATCTCACCAATGAGGGATATACTTCCGGTGTGGAGCATTTTGTCCCCATGTTTGTGATGATCAGGTCTAGTATATTTTCTCCTCTTGTGGGAATGGTGACTAGTTGTTCCATAGCATTTGAATTTATGAACTCCAGGAACCGTTGGGCTACAGTGTTGGGGCTTGAGTAATGTTCCCAGTCTATGTTTGGGTAGTTGAAGTCACCCAATATGATGGTGTTTGGAGAGACATTCATACTCTCCAGTGTCTTCAGGAAGGCTGTGTGGGTTTCCTGAGTTTGAGAAGGTGGTCTGTAGCATGCTACAAACTGTAGGGCAGTTTTACCTATGGTTAATTGCACCTGGATGGTCTCCGATGCTTCGTGCGTTGCCACTAACCTGGAGGTGTGGGTATCCTTTATGAATATGGATACTCCCCCTCCTTTTGTGGTTCGGTCCGGATTTTGGGGCCGGAACGCATGATATGAGGTATAACCTGATAGTGCTGGGGTGCTCTCAGGAGCCTTGAACCAGGTTTCAGTCACAGCACAGACATCGATGTTCTCCATACTGAGGAGGGCTTGGGCGTGCATCCTGAGGTTTAGACTTCTGGCATTGAGCAGTATTACCCTTAGTTTTCTCCATTTTTGTTTTCTAGAGCGGTAGGTTTATCATTTGAGCCTTGCCTAAAAAGGCACTATGGGGTGGCAAGAGCCTTTGCCAATATCCGGAAGCCCAGGGTGACAGGTGCAAGCCGTCCCTTAAGCAGCGTGGCTTGTCAAGCATGTCATCCCAGGCAGACAGACATTGGATCCCCTTAGAATGACACCAGTAATTAAGCCAATTATTAAAGCTGATCATTTTGTCTCTGTATTGTGGCATCATTCTTGGTGAGGGTAGGATACTGGTCAGGGTCATACCGGCCTGGGCTACATAATCTGAGAGCTCCTCTATGTCTCTTTTCATGTAGTCCAGGGAGGTACGTCTCAGGTCGTTCACACCGGCATGGACAATGACTGAGTCATACTTGTACTTGCTGTGGAGTGACCTGAGTGCTTGTGTTATGTGGCGGATTCTAGCGCCTGACAGGCAGCTTACTGTGATCTTTTCCTTGTTCAGTCTGGTGAGTGGGACGTCAGTGTGTCTGACTATGGAGTCACCTATAACAAGTGTGTCTGGCATTGTGTTTGGCCTTAAGGGCTGTGACTGTTTAGCACACTTACTTTGAGAACTATGTCTTGCATGTCTTATGTCTTCAAGTGGCAGTTGCTTGGGTGTCTGCTTTGGAGGCCTCTGTAGTTTTGGTAGATTTTTGATCAGGGCCTCCGAGTATGTCTTTGTGTGTTTATGTGTTTGTTTTGCAGTTGTGATAGTTCTATGTGAAACTGGGTTTGTGGTGTGCGTGGTTTCCTTCTCCTCCTGTCTGGTCTTGCCAGTCCTGAGTTGAGAGAGCTCAGCCTCCAGTTTGGCTATATAGTTGCATCTCTCACATGTATTTGTGTTTTGTGGGAGAAGGAGTGGGTTGACTGTGTACATGAGGCAATTGTAACATTGCCTCAAGATGCCCAGATTCACCAGCTGAACAGGAGAGGACGCTACCAACTGACCCTTCGACATGCTAGAAAAAGTGAAAAAGTTTGCTGTGTAACTGAGTCAGAAGGGACCTATAGGGAAATGGGTACTCAAGGGGATTCTAGGCTAATGTAGTACTTTGTTTAGTATACAAGTACTTTACCTATATAAAAATGCTTTAGGAGCAAGTGCTGAGCTTTTGAGATAGAGAATAGACTGTTTAGATTGCAAGTAGAGAAGTTCTAAGGGAAAAATTGAAGAGCAGACTTTACGGAGACAGAAATAGTTTAACCTTGTTTAACCGGCGCTGCCCGATGGTGCTCTATGGGCAACTCCGCGCTAAATCACACAAAAGCGCTAAAGCGGGCTTTATAGCAGGGGGTTGAAAAGAGCTAGGAATTGACCCAAAATGGCCAATAGACTACAAGTTTCTGGCTGGAATCACTGCTCTAGGGACAAATAGGCTGCTCAGTGCTCCCCACTCCCACTGGTGAACAAAGAAGCTTCCCTTTATCCAAATAAGGATATGGAATAGCACAAGAACCAAGCCAAAGCCCAGAGATCAGCAAACTCTGAAGACTGGACTATTCTAGTTCAGTAAGGCGGGAAAACAAGATTTTTTTTTTTTTTTTTTCTTTTTTGCAGAAAACAGAGGAAAAACAGACAGTAAATGCTATAAATGTTTTTAAACAGCTAGCGCACTTGAGTGTGTTAGCCTACAGGTAAAATTAAGCAACAAATAACTTTTTAAAAGTGCAAAACAGTTAATCAACACAAAAACAGTTTAAATAGAATGCAGAGCTGTATAAACAGGCGAAAATGCAGTCGCTAAGCAGTAAATAATCAAAAAGCCAGAAAAAAATACTTAAATCAGGAAAAAGTCACTCTTTTGCTCTCTGCTGCTTGTAGAACTCTGCAGGACACCATGAGGAGCTGTGCTGAGTTGAATACAAGCGAAAAAGCGCGCAAAAGCGGGCTTTATTACAGGGGGCTGAAAAGAGCTAGGAATTGACCCAAAATGGCCAATAGACTACAAGTTTCTGGCTAGAACCACTCATCTAGGGACAAATAGGCCGCTCAGTGCTCCCCACTCCCACTGGTGAACAAAGACGCTTCCTTTTATCCAAATAAGGATATGGAATAGCACAGGAACCAAGACAAAGCCCAGAGATCAGCAAATTCTGAAGACTGGACTATTCTAGTTCAGTAAGGCGGGAAAACAAGATTTTTTTTTTTTTTTTTTTTTGCAGAAAACAGAGGAAAAACAGACAGTAAATGCTATAAATGCTTTTAAGCGGCTAGCGCACTTGAGTGTGTTAGCCTACAGGTAAAATTAAGCAACAAATAACTTTTTAAAAGTGCAAAACAGTTAATCAACACAAAAACAGTTTAAATAGAATGCAGAGCTGTATAAACAGGCGAAAATGCAGTCGCTAAGCAGTAAATAATCAAAAGCCAGAAAAATACTTAAATCAGGAAAAAGTCACTCTTTTGCTCTCTGCTGCTTGTAGAACTCTGCAGGACACCACGAGGAGCGGTGCTGAGTTGAATACAAGCGAAAAAGCACTCTAAAGCAGGCTTTATTACAGGGGGCTGAAAAGAGCTAGGAATTGACCCAAAATGGCCAATAGACTACAAGTTTCTGGCTGGAACCACTCCTCTAGGGACAACTAGGCTGCTCAGTGCTCCCCACTCCCACTGGTGAACAAAGACGCTTCCTTTTATCCAAATAAGGATATGGAATAGCACAGGAACCAAGACAAAGCCCAGAGATCAGCAAACTCTGAAGACTGGACTATTCTAGTTCAGTAAGGTGGGAAAACAAGATTTTTTTTTTCTTTTTTTTTTTGCAGAAAACAGAGGAAAAACAGACAGTAAATGCTATAAATGCTTTTAAGCGGCTAAGCGCTTGAGTGTGTTAGCCTACAGGTAAAATTAAGCAACAAATAACTTTTTAAAAGTGCAAAACAGTTAATCGACACAAAAACAGTTTAAATAGAATGCAGAGCTGTATAAACAGGCTAAAATGCAGTCGCTAAGCAGTAAATAATCAAAAAGCCAGAAAAAAATACTTAAATCAGGAAAAAGTCACTCTTTTGCTCTCTGCTGCTTGTAGAACTCTGCAGGACACCACGAGGAGTTGTGCTGAGTTGAATACAAGCGAAAAAGCGCGCTAAAGCGGGCTTTATTACAGGGGGCTGAAAAGAGCTAGGAAATGACCCAAAATGGCCAATAGACTACAAGTTTTTGGCTGGAACCACTCATCTAGGGACAAATAGGCCGCTCAGTGCTCCCCACTCCCACTGGTGAACAAAGACGCTTCCTTTTATCCAATTAAGGATATGGAATAGCACAGGAACCAAGACAAAGCCCAGAGATCAGCAAACTCTGAAGACTGGACTTTTCTAGTTCAGTAAGGCGGGAAAACAAGATTTTTTTTTTTTTTTCTTTTTTGCAGAAAACAGAGGAAAAACAGACAGTAAATGCTATAAATGCTTTTAAGCGGCTAGCACTTGAGTGTGTTAGCCTACAGGTAAAATTAAGCAACAAATAACTTTTTAAAAGTGCAAAACAGTTAATCAACACAAAAACAGTTTAAATAGAATGCAGAGCTGTATAAACAGGCGAAAATGCAGTCGCTAAGCAGTAAATATTCAAAAAGCCAGAAAAAATACGTAAATCAGGAAAAAGTCACTCTTTTGCTCTCTGCTGCTTGTAGAACTCTGCAGGACACCACGAGGAGCGGTGCTGAGTTGAATACAAGCGAAAAAGCGCTCTAAAGCGGGCTTTATTACAGGGGGCTGAAAAGAGCTAGGAATTGACCCAAAATGGCCAATAGACTACAAGTTTCTGGCTGGAACCACTCCTCTAGGGACAAATAGGCTGCTCAGTGCTCCCCACTCCCACTGGTGAACAAAGACGCTTCCTTTTATCCAAATAAGGATATGGAATAGCACAGGAACCAAGACAAAGCCCAGAGATCAGCAAACTCTGAAGACTGGACTATTATAGTTCAGTAAGGCGGGAAAACAAGATTTTTTTTTTTAATTTTTTTTCTTTTTTGCAGAAAACAGAGGAAAAACAGACAGTACATGCTATAAATGCTTTTAAGCGGCTAGCACACTTGAGTGTGTTAGCCTACAGGTAAAATTAAGCAACAAATAACTTTTTAAAAGTGCAAAACAGTTAATCAACACAAAACAGTTTAAATAGAATGCAGAGCTGTATAAACAGGCTAAAATGCAGTTGCTAAGCAGTAAATAATCAAAAAGCCAGAAAAAAATACTTAAATCAGTTATAGCAAATACAGTTATAACAAATGCTCTGAAATATACTGTATATTTCCAAAATGTTTGAGAAGGACAGTCAGAACACAAGAAGGTTCAGGCGAAAGAGAAAAAAAAAAAAGTTTTGTTTTACTTTTTGAAAGGGAAAAAGGAGGAACAGAAGGCCTTATCAAATGTTCTCTCTGTATTAAGCAGAATGAGCTAATGACACTAGACTGGGAGGTGTGTCACAGTAGGGGCGGGCAACTGCAAAGCCACCAAGTTTTTAAACAGATAAGGATTTGTGAAGATACTGAATAGACAAAGTGTATTAAATTGTGAAAACAGTATGCACTATGTATGCTATGTATGTGTATATATTGTATATTTATCTGTGTGTGTGTGTGTATTTATATATATATATATATATATATATATATATATATATATATATGTAGGACTACTTTGACCCACTGAATTTACACTTCAGTAAAACAAAATTTTGCGAGTCCAGTTTCGCAAAAGTGAATTTCTCTGAAACTACAGTTCACGGAGGTTGTTGTTGGAGATCGCAGTGCAGTGGGGATAAGGGAATTTTCCCTTTTCCTCCCTTTTCTCAACTGTAGTGTGATCTTGGAGTTGGCATGTATTAGTAATGGGGTTGTGGGGGTGCATGGGGGTTGCCCCCTGCATAATTTAGTGTAGTATTTGTTTTCTTTTTTATTCTTCGGTGAACTGTTGGCTTGCGAAAGTGAATTTCTGGACTAGCGAAACTTAGTTTTGATGACATGTAAATTTGATTGGTCAAATTAGATCTACACACACTCACACACACACACACACACACACACACACACACACACACACACATATAAATATGCTTATATGCACATGCGCTATATGTTCATGTGAGTTTCTGACCATATATCAAAATGCAAAAGCATCGAAACATAGCTGTTTGCATTTTAAAAAACAACTTACTAAAACTGAAAACAATAAATACACAAAAGACTACAAAAGGAAAACAAACACTTTTCCTTTTGCAAGTTGTGCACCAAAACCCTAACACTACATTCAGATGAAATTTGTATGACTAATGGCAGGGGTTTTCTAATGTAAGATGAGGAGTTAAGGTTAAGGTTAGCATGCATTAGTAAGGCTTGACATGGGGGTTTTCATCCCAACCCCAAAATACCTTACTAATATTTGCTAACCGTAACACTGGTCTTGCTTCTATCTTCAGCCTTGCGTCTTTCCATAGCACTAGCACTACATAAGATAATTAGAGACATACCACATACGAAACCAAATATGCACAATACTCACTTTACTTTAACCTTAATCAGCAAATGCTCACATATGCATACTCCCATCAGCTTATACCAAAACTTCTTATATATCTGAATCTTTTGGTATTAACATACCAACCACACACTTACTTTCTACTCAGACACACACCACAAACAACACTTGACTAAATGGCCGCACCCATCAATCTTTCTGTTGACCAAATGACTAGTCAACAGAGTGTGTGTGATCAGTGTGTGTGCGTGTGTGTGTGTGTGTGTGTGTGTGTGTGTGTGTGTGTGTGTGTGTGTGTGTGTGTGTGTGTGTGTGTGTGTGTGTGTGTATTTTATATAACTATATGTGTACCTATAGATAGACCACAGTGAAAAACTTCACTAGTCTAAAAACTCATGGCTTACAAGAAAAAAATAGCAATGTCCCTGTTGAAGTACCATGTTCTATAAAAGA
>NC_056746.1:235327215-235362215 GCF_019279795.1 Protopterus annectens
GATTTTAAATAACATTTTATATGAACACTGTCATTCAAAACTGGAAAAACACCGCTGTTTAAAATCAATTGCCATTTTAATTCTTTGACTTCTAACTTATTATTTAAATCCCATCCCCTTAAAGTGCCAGAAACATAATCTAACACACTGAAAGTGAACCTGTGAAAATTTGTACAAACCGTGCTATGCTTAGTCAAGGCAAGTTTTAAATTTTTATTTTTATATCAATTACATATTCCCTGATACGTTCCCAAAACATTCTTTTAGATTTACCAGGATAAAAACACATACAACTGCTACATTGGGCGTGCTATTACAATCAAATACATTTCTTACATAATATCTCTTTTGATTGTGTTGTACAAATATATATTTACCTTCATTAATAAATTTACACTACTTACATTTCTTTCTTACAAGCATGTACACCCACATGTATTCCATGTGAGGTAAGCTTCTGAGCCCCCCGAAGCCCTTCTGTGTTGGAGGGAAACCTTCTAGCTTGTCAGTGAGAGTAAGCACTAGGTAACCTGTCTACCACATAAGGAGTGGTTCTGGCCCAGAAATTGTAGTTATTGGCTGTCTGGGCAATCTTTTCCATCTGTCTCAACTTTCTTATTTGAAAGCCTGCTTTTGCACTTGTTTCTTTCCTGTAACTAGTCTAGTGCAGATACAGATTGTTAGTTTTAGCACTTGAATGTGCTTATTTGTGCTCAGCACTTGTTCAGAACTTGTTGTAAGCACTAAATAAGCTACTAATTACTATAGCACTAAACCTTCCTCATTACCTAGAGGAAAACAGTTTTTGCACTTACTTTTCTCACTTGCTTAGAGAAAAACAGCTCTTGTACTCACTTTCCTCACTTATCTAGAGGAAAATAGCTTTTTATTCGGGCATGTCCAAGGGTCAGCTCCCAGTGTTCTCTCCTGTGTATATGATGAATCTGGGCATCTTGGGGCAATGTAGAAATTGCCTCATGTACACAGACAACCCTCTCCTCCTACCACCCAACACTACAACCTGTGAGAGATGCACTTATCTAGCCAAACTGGAGGTAAAGCTCTCTCCAACCAAGACTGAACTTGACATTCAAGAGGAGAAGGTAAACACTTGCACCACACCACACTTATCACATAGTCTCACGAAATGTACACCACCAAAATCAACACATAGAAACACAAAAACATTTGCGGAGGCTCTCAATAATAATCTACCAAGCAACAGAGACCTCCAAAGTAGAAACGTAAGCAACTTCCACCCCCCAACACAACCCAAATGACACATAGCCCACAGACTTAGTGTGCCACTCAACCACAGCCAATAAGGCAAAACAACGTATCCAGCACACTAGTTATAGGTGACTCTATAGTCAGGCACACTGATGTCCCACTCACCAGGCTAAACAAGGAGAAAGTTACTGTCAGCTGCCTGTTGGGTACCAGGATCCACTACATAACCCACGCACTCAGGTCACTCCACAATAAGTACAAATATGACTCTCATTGTCTTTGTTGGTGTGAATGACCTGAGACATACCTCCCTGGACTACATGAAAACAGACATGGAAAAGCTCTTCGATCTTGTAGCCCAGGCAGGTATGACCCTAGCCCTGAGTAGCATTCTGCCATCGCCCAGAATGATACCGCAGTACAAGAACAAAATGATTGACTTCAACAATTGGCTAAGCTTCTGGTGTCATTCTAAGGGGGCTCTAGTATCAGTCTGCTTGGGATGACATGGTCGACAGACCACAATGCTTTGCCAGAGATGGTTTGCACCTGTCACCCCTGGGATTCCGCATACTGGCTAAGGCTCTAGCCACCCCTGTAGTGCTTTTTTAGGCAAGGTTCAAATGACAAATTCACCACCGTAACAGGAACAGGCAAGCAAAAACTGAGGGTAATGCCACTCAGTGCTAGAAGTCTAAATCTCAAAATGCAGTCACTTGAGACACTCCTTAAAATGGAAAACATAGATATCTGTGCAGTGACTGAGACCTGGTTCAAGGCTCTAGAAAGCACCCCTGCACTACCAGGCTATAACTCATACCACACTTTTCGCTCCTGTAACCTGGACTGGAACACCAAAGGCAGAGGTGTGTCCATATTCATTAAGGATATCTACACCTCCAGGCTAGTTGCTCAGCATAATGCATCTGAGGTTATCCAAGTGCAACTAACTCTGGGCAAAACTGCAATCCAAATTGTAGCTTTCTACAGATCCCCCACCATGCCCCAAAATTCCCACTCCGTTTTTCTTGATGTACTGGAAAATATTAGGGTTCAACCAAACACCCTAATAATGGGCAATTTCAACTACTCCACCATTAACTGGGAAAACTGTTCGTGTACCAACTCCTTCACACAACGCTTTCTGGAATTCATGAACTCCAATACCCTGGATCAACTTATCCACACCCCCACTAGGGTCAACAATATCCTAGACCTTGTCATTACCAACATGAGTGACCGGTGTTCCACACCTGAAGTCAACTCCTCGTTGGTCCGATCCGGCCATAAGCTAATCACCCTTGATATCCACATCCCTCCCCCACCCCCATTAAGGAAACCATGGTAAAAAAATTCTCCAAAGCCAACTTCATGCTTCTTAAGACAGAAGTGGTGAACTTCATGACACCCATGCAGATGGACAATACAGTTACGACTGCTGAATCCTACACAAATGTACTGTGTAAGCACTTACACGAGTGCATGGATCGTGCTATCCCAAACAGAACCAAGACTCTATCCTCCAAAAAAAGTAAGCCAGTCTGGTGATCCCCTGCCATAAACAAACTGTACAACAGAAGGAAGAAATTATTGCAAAAGAGAGTAAAATCCCATGAGTGGAGGAGCTCCCAGGTCAGCCTCAGTAAGAAGCTGAGATCCATTATAAGATCCTCCAAAGCTAGCTGTGAAAACAAAATCGATACTGATTCTAAGGACAACCACAAAGCATTCTATAGCTATGTCAAGAATCTCAGTGGCAACACCCAGATCTTTTCTGAGTTACAGCACAACGGCACAAAAATTACAGAACCAACTGACATTGCCAACATCCTGGCAGATAGGTTCAATGCTAACTTTACCCCCCCCCCCCCCCCAAAGGGCCCATATATATACAGGAAGAATGCAGAGTCACTGTATTCACAACTACGTAGGTAAAAGTTGCACTCTCTAAAGCCAAAAACACAGCATCCATGGGACCGGACAACATCCCAGGCTGCATTTTACACGAACTTCAGAACAAACTGGCTCCCCACCTAAGCACCATGTTCAATCATACCCTCACAGCAGGCTTTGTGCCCACTGAATGGCATACAGCAACAGTTATCCCACTCCACAAAGGGGGAGCCACCACTGATCCCGGGAACTCTCGCCCTATTAGCCTGACGAGCCTGGTCTGCAAGGCCATGGAACGTATCATCTCATGGAACTCATAAACAAAGACATTGGTAACTTCCAAAATCTGGATCCCACTCAGTTCGGGCTTGTGAAAGGCAGATCATGCCTCCTGAACCTGATTGACTTCTTTGAGGCAGTCACCAAAGCCATAGATGAGGATAAGGTGGTTCCCACAGCCTATCTTGACCTCGCCAAGTCTTTCGACACCGTCCCCCATTTTGGAATTGTAGCTAAACTCACTAAACTAGGTATAAATCCCTACATCACAAGATGGGTTGCCAACTGGCTCACTGACAGAACCCACACTGTAAAAGTTGCACACTCCAAATCTGACCTCAAACCAGTGACAAGTGGAGTACCACAGGGTTCAGTCCTGGGACCTCTCCTGTTTGGTATCTACTACTCTGAAGTACAGGCTAACACAGAAGGCCTCTGGCTAACGAAGTTCACAGATGACTGCAAACTAGGAACCATAGTCGAGTCCCCAAATGATGTGGAAATCCTACAGAAGGGCCTCACTGAGACAGATGCCTGGTGTCAGAGTCATGGCCTCAAGCTCAATGCCAAAAAGTGCATTGTCATCCCCTTTGGTAAAAACTTTGTACCCATGAACTACTACATAGACAGCAGTCTACTTAACACCAAATGTGTGATAAGAGATCTTGGGACCCAGATGGACAGTAGTCTGTCATTTGATAGTCACATCGCCACAATAGTCAGGAAGTCCTTCTATGTGGCACACCTCATCATAAAAGGGCTCTCATCCAGGAAAAAAGAGGTCATTGTTCCCCTCTACTCGACACTCATTAGACCCATTATAGAGTACAATGCCCCTTTTGGAATGTACCTCACAAGACATCTGCAGCAGCTGGAAAGACCACAGAAGTACCTCACAAAGAGGATTACTGGCCTCAAACAGATACCCTACACTGACTCTCAAAAAACTCCAGCTTTACTCCGTAGCATATTGCCTACTCCGAGGTGATCTCTGCCTAACATATAAAGCTATGTCAAACCCAGAGCTGTTGGACATGCTACACCTAAAGAAATCCCAATCCCTCCGAACTACACAGTCTAGGGACCTAAACCTTGTCACCACAATAAACAGGACATGCTGGAGGGATAGATTCTTGTCCCAGAGACTTCCCATACTCTGGAACAGGCTACCCATCTATGTCAAGCAATGTTCTTCATTAGCACTCTTCAAGAAAAATCTTGATGAGTGGATGGGAAATAGAAAATATACCCCGGGTATCACTTCTGTGTCACTGCTCAACAGTGGCACAGGAAAATAACTTTCTTGGGTGGTATAAGCCAGGGAACCTTGTTGGCTATGCTTACGTAGGCCCTCAGGCCGATAGCCTAGTACCTACCTATGAACCTGTGGTCATCATTATGTTCACATAAGCTTTTAAGACTGACTTACTTTTTATATGTGAATTGTAGGACCTCACCAACCACTTTACTTAGGTCAAAATTACCTAAAAATGTCATCCAGTTATCTTTTATGATATTTTTTCATCTGATCACAATCTAAAGAAATAGGGAGCCTGAAACATGTTTTATTTGCATAAGCTTTTACACTAAGGTTGCTGTAGATCAGTGTGTGTGTACAACTTTAAGAAACTTTCGAGGGGCTTGTGCAAGTGTATAAATACTGAGCACATGTGAGCCTGACTGCCATTTTGTAGTAAGCTGTTGAGATGTAAGCAGGTATGTCTGTGTAGTCTGTCTGTTGATCAGTTCATTTATATTTTGTAAAGCTGCTATCCATCTTGATGTGTTTCTGTGTAATACAGCATATAAATGAACTACCCCATCTGTTCGTCATCTATATTAAGAGTTACGAGTGACATGGTGTCAGAAGAGGCATGGCGAAAATGGACATGGGGCCAGAAGGCATTCCAGATTCTTCAGTTCGAGACTGAGAGGCACTCAGTTAACACTGGAGGAATATAAAGGAGTGAATCATCCCTGTTGCACGTGTAACTCGCAAAACAAAAACGAATTTCAGGTATTAAAACTTGCTCAAACTATTTTTTATTCACAAAATATGAAACGAGGCATTCAGAACACTCTAAACGAATTTCTAAGTAACAGAAATATCCGAAATTGTGATGCATTACCAGAAACATTCAAAATAACTACGGAAAATGTTTGAAATAAAGTCTGAATTGCATAAAACGAATAAAATAAGGGAAACGACCACATTTTTTCACTAAGCACTACTTTCTCACATTTATCAAAGTTACTTGAATTGTTTGAAGTGTATGAAATGTTCGCATGTTTGTGCTGTATTACAGTACAATTATTTTGCAAAATATAGTCATTACAGAGCATATTTCGCAAAGTAAAGCATTTCGAAGTGTTCATTTTGCATTTGAATGTTATTACAAGTGCTGGCTGTGTACCTGTTCGTACATAATTACAAGGACCATATTTTCAGTGTATGCCCAAACACATAATTTGTTGGCATGGCAGATGGATTTTGGAAACCAACTCCACTTGTGTTTGACAGTAATATTGCAGAGAACTGGAGAGTGTCTGAGCAAGGGTATGATCTTTTCACAGAGGCTGCATTTTCTGATAAAGATCACTATACAAAGGCATTTATTCTGCTTAATTTAGCTGGGTCAGAAGCCATAGAAAGGGAGCATTAATTTGTGTATGCACCTGCTATTTTTGCAGGAGAGGGGAAAAATGTCATATAGTTGTACCGGCTGAGCCAAGGGAAGACCCCAAGTGCTTAAAACGTAAATTTAGAGAAATGTGTAACCCCCAAATGAATGTTACAATGGAAAGACACTTATTTTACACAAGGGATGAAAAATCTGGTGAAACATTTGCAGCATGTATAAATGATTTGACAAACAAGGCTAAAACATGCAGATTTGGTGATTTAAGGGATGAGTTGATAAAAGACAGACGTGTGTGTGGTATTAAAGATGATGCTGTGAGAAAGATTTTGCTTTGTGACAGTGATTTAACTTTGAAAAAAAGCCATTGAGATTTGTCAGATATATGAGCTTACAGAAAAGCACACAAATATGCTTACAAATGAAAGATGCATGCTTCCAGTAACTTCTAAAGCCCATGTTGATAGTATGCAGCACGTGTTTAACAGAAACAGGCCCAGGAACATGGCTGCAACTGTAAACCCTTCAACGTTCACAAGAAAACCCCAATGTAGCTTTCTAACAAGTTCTAAGGTGTGCTCTGGAAAGTGCACAGTCTCAGTGAAACATAAGAGTGAGTCAGCAAACTCAAAAAATGTGCCCCAACCCAGTTAAGCCAACTGTCATAATTGTTGAGGAAGTCATGAGCCTAAAAGGGAAAATGTTTATCTTTTGGTCAGCAATGTCACAAGCAATAAATGGAATAATTTCAAAAGGTTTTGTAAATCAAAGGGCACACATTCTTTTATTAAAAGGGAACATTCAGAGATGCAAGTTGATCATTTAGAAAACTGCAACCCTACTCTTTATGTTGATGGGGTGTCAGTTCTTAATGAAACAGTCAATGCAGTAGATTTATGGGCAAAGAACAAAGTATTTTGTACTGTTTGGATTAGTGGGTCTTTCATAGAGCTCAAAGTTTTCACAGGTTCAAACTGCAATGTTATGTCTGCTGAAACATTTGCTAGAGTATGTGCTAGTGAGAAGCTTGATTTGACAAAGTGTGCAAACCTTTGTTGCATGTCCTTCAAGGATGCATCTGCAGTCATAACAAATGGGTTGTCCTGTCGTCAGGCAGCCCTTCGGTCGGCCGGATTCCAAAGTCTGGGTCTGGCCTCGGCTGGTGTCGCACTTCACCTGACGTCATCTCTGCTGGTCTTCGGGTATAAAGGCACCAGCCGACGCCATTTTCCTCAGTCTTTCTTGCCGCGTGGCGCCCGAAGCAGAAGCTGTTCGCAAGTGCCGGTCGGTCAGATCCAGAGATTACTACTACCGAATACTACTTCAAGACTTCTAAAAAGCTAAGTACCCCGTTGGGGACTCTTTCTTGCCTCAGCCGATGTCAGAAAAAGTAAATAACTGTTTAACTTGTGGGAAACAAATACCTCATAAAGATTTCCACTCTTACTGCTTACCTTGTTTAGGCCCAGACCACGACGTAGCAGCCTGTTTAGCCTGTGCTTCCTTCAACCGACGAACGCTTAGACGTCAGTCGGAGTTTGCTGAACAGTTTTTCGGCTCAGATTTTGCGTACATTATGCCGTCGGATCCTCCGACTTCTCAAATTGTAGTGCAGTGTTGGAGTTGGTATATTAGTTATGGGGAGTGTGGGGAGCACTGCCCCATACGTTTGGTGTGGGGGGGGAAGCCCGCCACACTTTATGTTTGCAGTGATGTGTTTGTGTTATGAGGGCAAGCGATTTCTTTCCCAGGGAAAGAAATCACTGTTGTGAATATTCACGGTTCAGTGACTTTGCTGATTACGTGTCGATGAAGAGGTGTTTGATGGAATGCCTCTTTGAGGATTTAATACAGACCCGTTTGAAAATGGGACTGCTTTCATTTAATAAGGAAGTCCATCATGTTAGTTCAAAAGACCACAGCTCTAATTTCACCCAGTATATTTTCTCTACCTATGTTGATCTTTTCGAAGACAAATCAGGCAAGTTTCCAGTTGTGTATTCCATGAAGTTAGACCCAGATGTCAGCCCAGTTGTCAGACCAGCCCAGAATGTTACGGTAGCTATGTAGAACAGAGTCAAAGCTGAGCTAGACAAAGTGGTGCAGCAAGGTGTGATTTGTCCAGTTGATGAACCGACTAAATGGGTATCTTCCATTATGGTAGCTCATAAGAAAAGCTCAGATTATATCAAAATATATATTCATCCACGAGATTTGAACAAAGCACTAAAAATACCCCATCATCCAGTGTGTACAGTGGAAGTCCTAGCTTTGATGCCAAATGCCGCTGTTTTTTCTGTCTTAGATGCAAATAGTTCATTTTGGCAAATTTTGCTTGACAAGAAATCCTCGCTACTTACTATGCTCAGTACTCCTTTTGGCAAGTACAGATTTTTCGTGAAGTGGAGCAATTTTTTTTTGGGTTCCCCTGTGCTATTATAGTAGATGATCTTTTAGTAGGAGGTAATGGTGAAGCTGAGCATGACAGAAACCTCGAGGAAGTTCTGGAAAGAGCTCATAAAGTGAATCTTAAGCTGAATTCTAAGAAGTGCAAGTTCACGTTACAAGAAGTTACTTATGTTGGTCATTTGTTTACCAGTTCAGGCTTACGACCAGACCCTTCCAGGCAAACAGCTATTCTTGAGATGCCAGCTCCAGACAGTGTTCAAGCCCTTCAATGCTTTTTTGGCATGGTTAACTATATAGGCAAGTTCATTCCAGACTTAAGCTAACTAGCAGCACTGCTTAGAGAGCTGACACAGAAAGATGTATCTTGGTCATGGTTGGAACAACACCAAAGAGCATTTGATGTCCTGAAACAGAGAACTGCCAGTCAACCAACTCTCAGATACTGTGATGTTCACAAACTTCCTGTGATGCTTCAAAATTTGGTCTTGGTGCAGTCATTCTTCAAGAAGGTCAACCTGTTGCCTATGCATCCAGATCACTAACCCAAACTGAAATGCAGTATGCTCAGATAGAGAAAGATCTCTTGGCAATTGTGTTTGCATGTTCAAAGTTCCATGATTATATTTATGGTAGACCAGTGGTTCCCAAACTTTTTCGATTCTCAGCTCCCTTGCTGAATCCAGGTTTTCCCAAGGCACCCCCACCCCCGCGGCATGCATAAAGTGCATATTTAATGTATTTATTTATTTATTTATTTGACATTTGTTTAACGAGGCTGCCTGACTGGACTAGGAGACCTGGGGAGAAAAGCTCTAAAGTACAATGAAAAGACAATTACCAAAAAAAGTCTACATTCTGCTTAACAGCATAACATTGATCTGCTATGGTTGAGAGGTAAACAAACCTAATGACAACCTTACTAACTTTAAGTTTATAAGAGCGATATTTAAAATCTGTCCCTATTATTTGGCTCTGTCCAGCATACCTCTCAACTGTATATATTTTTGCAGAATGTCCAGATTTTTGCCTCATATTTTTGGTCTTTTTCTTATAAAATAGTTGTTTTTTGGCAAATCACTGGCAGATCATTGAAGTTGAAGTCAGAAAATAATGACAGACAGTTGAGTTTCATACTTCATACCCTTCAGACAATTCATGCTAATGCAAAACCTGCATTTCTATCAACCTTCTAAGTTTGTGAGAGCAGTACTTAAGTGTCCCTATTTTGTGCCTTTGTACCCCCACTATTTTTGGCTTTGTCCAGATTTCTTGATCTGAGTGGGTGAGAGGTATGTGTTCAGTGGTATGGTCCAGACTTACACAGACCTTATTGTTACTGCTGCCAGGGATCACTCTCACTCTTTACTCTCTCTCCTCGTGACACTCACTCTCACTCTTTACTCTCTCTCCTCGTGACACACACACACACACACACACACACACACACACACACACACACATACACACTTCCTCATTCATACCTGCATTCACTCACACATCGCTGTCTCTCTCCCGATCACACACACACACACACTCACTTCCTCATTCATACCTGCATTCTCTCATACATCGTTCTGACTCTCTCCCAATCAAACACACACACACAGTCACTTCCTCATTCATACCTGCATTCATTCATTCATTGCTCTCACTGTCTGTCACACTCACACGCCACACACCCACTTATGCATTCATTCATACTTCCCTCTCACTCTTCCGATCTCATACATACACACACACAGTCACTTCCTCATTCATACCTGCATTCATTCATACATCCCTCTCACTCTTCCGATCTCACACACACACACACACACACACACACACACACACACACACACACACACACACACACACACACACACACACACACACACACTCACTTCCTCATTCATACCTGCATTCATTCATACATCCCTCTCACTCTTCCGATCTCACACATACACACACACACACACACACACACACACACACACACACACACACACACACGCACACGCACATCCTCATTCTTACCTGCATTCATTCACACATTGCTCTCACTCTCCCGATCTCACACATACACAGCCACTTCCTCATTCATATCTGCATTCACTCACACATCGCTCTCACTCTCCTGATCACACACACACACACACACACACACACACACACACACACACACACACACACACTTCTTCATTAATTCCTGCATTCACTCACACATCGTTCTCATTCTCCCAATCTCTCTCACGCACACAGACTCTTTTGCTTTCATGCACGCATTCACTCACACATGCAGACAGACACACATGCACTCATACAGGCATTCACTTACCTGATGGCCCGGTTCCAAGTGCTCCAAGGCCCGGTGGTTGGAGACCACTGCACTTGATGCCAGTTCTGCTAAAAAGCTACAGTGTAGGTCTAGACTTAGTTCGCTGTAAACCAATAAGCTTAGCTGCAAAATAAACCGCAAACTGTTCACGGTTTATTTTGCAGCTAAGCTTATTAGTTTGCGGTGCCCCTGTGAGGAAGCCATGGCTCCCACTTTGGGATCCTCTGCGGTAGACTATCCAGTTTGAAACAGATCACCAACCTGTAGTTACTGTTTTGGGAAAGCCTATGTATTCAGCTTCAGCCAGATGGCAACGTATGACTTCAGATTGCAGAAATACAGTTTCAATCTTGTCTACATGAACAGCAAACCTCTTTATCTCACTGATACTTTATCCTGATCACCCAGAAATACCACTGAAGAGCATGAGAATGAGAAACCTGATTTTGAAGTCATGGAAGTGAGAAAGTTTTCTTCCACATGTCTAGATGAGCTTATACAGCCTCAGATCCTGTTTTACAAAAGCTCAATCACTTTATCAATTGAGGATAGCCATCAGAGCAATCTAGTTTACCTCAAGAAATGCAACCTTATTTTCCATACAGAGATGAGATTTTTGTCTGATAATGGTATCATCATGAAAGGTTCTAAAGTCATTGTTCCAAAGTCCTAGCAAAAAGAGTATATCACTATCTTGCATCGTGGCCACCCATGAACCGATTCTACAAAAAGGAGGGCGAGAGGACTAGTGTTTTGGCCTTCTGTTTCACAACATGTTGTGTGAGTACTTTCATCTTGTTCTGTATGTAATAGTACAAAGCCACATCAACAAACAAAAGGAACCACTTCCATTAAACCAGATTCCTGAACTACCTTTTGTCGACAGTAGCCAGTGATATTTTTGAGTGGAATGGTCAACATTACTTGGTGTTAGTAGACTCTTATTCCAATTTGTTTGAGGTTGACCTTCTTCCTAACCTAGCATCCAGTACTGTCATTACTAAGATGAAGTGTAATTTTGCAGCTTATGAAAATCCGCACAAAGTTATTTCTGACAATGGTACACAGTTTACTAGCCAGCAGTTCAAAAGATTCACTGAAGAACGGGACTTTACTCATGTCACTAGTAGTCCTGAGTATCCGCAGTCAAATGGTTTGGCATAATGTGCAGTTCAAAGTGGGAAACAGTTACTAGAGAAGTTGAAACGAGATAATAGTGATGTTTTCCTGAATCTCTTGAATCTCAGAAATGTTCCTTGTAGTAAACATCTTGGTTCACCTGCCCAGAGACATCTGTCGAGACAAACCAGAACTACATTACCAATCAGCAGTAGTTTATTGGTTGCAAGTGCTAAGAATATTAGATCTGTGAAAGCCTATGTGTTAAAGAAATGCCTGTTCCAGAAGTCTTATTACGATAAGTCCAGCAAATTGCTTATTCCATTACGTGAAGGAAAGACCATGAGAATGCAAACATGCAAACGTTATGATCAGATTGGAGCTGTGAAGAGTATTTGCTGAGATCGTACACTGTGGAATCGCAAGGAGTAGAGTTCCATCGGAATCGGAAACATTTGATGCTGGTGTCTTGTTCATTGAAGACTGTTTCTGTTGCTAAACCCAGTTCTGATTACTATATTACTAGATCAGGTTGCATTTCCAGGCCATGTTACAGATACACGGCAACTTGGACATGCACATTGTGTTGTTTTTTAATGTCTGTATATTATTGCATGTCTTATTCTAATGTCATTTCATAGGAGACAATTCTTTAAGAGGGAGGCTGTAGATCAGTGTGTGTCTGCAACTTTAAGAAGCTTTCTAGGGGCTTGCACAAGTGTATAAATACTGAGCACATGGGAGCCTGACTGCCATTTTGTAGTAAGCTGTTGAGAAGTAAGCATGTATGTCTGTGTAGTCTGTCTGTTAATCAGTTTGTTTATGTTTTGTAAAGCTGCTGTCCATCCTGATGTGTTTCTTTGTAATAAAGCATATAAATGAACTACCTCGCCTTTTCGTCATCTATTTTAAAAAGACGAGCAACAGTTGTCTTTAGATAAACCACGTTTTATAATTGGTTTAAAATGAGTCTCCCTTTTGCTGACAACTTCCTCTAGTACCCTTCTTTATCAAGTCATTTTTATAACCTCTCTTCAAAAACAATTCAAATAAGAATGAAACTTCGTGCAAAAAATCTTGCTGCAGTGAGCTGCACAGAGATCGATCTTGACACTACAACTGCCCTTTTATTATGTATTTTTTCATAAACTTGGAATATAAGCTATCTGCATGTACATAATTATTAGTCAAAGTTGGTTTCCTAAACAATTTTACTATGAAACCTACTCTCTATAACTTTAATCATTAAAGTGATATCTAAATAATTAATTGTATGAACAGTTTTGCCCAATATGAATTATAAGAAGGAAGAGCTGTGACTGATTGCATTGAAAAAAAAAATCATTTAACAATGATTCATTACTATTCCAAATGAAAAACAAATTGTCAGTAACATAGTTATAAAATGCAACACGTTTAAACAGGAAATGTTTGGACAAGAAATTTTGTTACCAGTGATACATAATTAAATTCGCAAAAGCAGGGGCACACCTTTGATTTTATGAAAAAACTTTTTCTCAAATGCAAAAAAATATATTTTTAACAACAAATCCATTAAAACACACAAAGTATTGATGTTACTGTTGTTAACTTCAGTTTTTTCAGTAATCGTTTCCCTGAAAATATTCAGTCCCTCTCCTGTGGGATAATTGGTATATAGGGAAATGACATCTAGAGTGAAACACATAGATGTGATGTTGCCCTATCTCACCTTCATTCTAATCTTAACTGGTTGGGTTTTACTGATCCTCGTTTCCGACTTTGTCTTATACAAAAGCTCCAGGTCTTCCACTAGTTCGTGGCTGTAACCCTATCCCATCATGCTCTAGGAAAGCTCCCCAGATCTCATTTGCCACTAAACAAGATCGGGTGGTTCCATACTGGCTCTGGCTAAGTGGAATTTTCATTTTCAAGTTTTGGATAATTGTTCTTTGATTATTACTGTTAAATATAGGTAGTGTTTATTGAGTAGTTTTAGAGTGTTTACTTCTGCTGTTTTTTGCTGTTTGCCTTTGTTCTTTCCCTTTCTTCTCAAGGTTTTTTCTCTCACTCTATCCCAGCTTAAATTGTACCTGTTTTGGTTAGAGGGCTTCCTTTCCTTTAACTTTCAGGCTTGTTTAGTTAGAGAGCCCTTTTTTTACCTTAAGTTTTCACCTTTAATTACTAGGCAAGGTCATTTAAATTAGAGGGCTGCCTTTGCCTGTTTAATTTAGACAGCCTTTTCTTTTTATCCATTTGTACTTGTTTGTTGTTCTTTAAAAAAAAAGTTGTAGTACTTTTGTTGTAGTTTATTAGCTTTGTTGTTGTTGCTATTTTCTGAGATGTCTACCAAGCAGCCTAAGGATAGTAAGCCCTGGAGATTTAAAAAATGTACTAAGTGCAGCCAAAAAATGTCTGCTACTGATGGACATAAAGTTTGCGTGTACTGCCTCGGAACGGTACACCTTCAGGTGTCTTGTGCCATATGCCACTCCTTTAGTCATAGTGTACTGCTGGAAAGGAAGAATAAACTGATTCTCAGAGGCTTATTGAAGACTCCATTTTCAGAAGCTATTGAAGAAGATCAGGGTCCTTCAAAGTTGGGCCATTCTCCCTCTTCTAAATCAGACACATCGGGGAAAAGGTGATTTTCCTCACAGGCTCAGTCTGAGCCAACAAAAAAGTTGCAAAAAGTTTAATCTTTGAACCAGAAGACTGTTGGGCCCAAGAAGCCTTCTACCCTGGCTCCTTCAGTTTCGGAGCCATTGGATTTTCATGTACTGAGCCAGTCCCCGGAATTGCTACTGGTATCTCCAACCTTAAGATCTCCCTTACTACAGAGTTCCAGATCTCCTGCTCCATCCACTCGATCCTCCAGGAGCCTCTCTGATGATGATGTGGATCGCGTGGTGCGGAGGCTATTGAAAGCATGGGCGCTTGCAAAATTTTCAAATCCAACCCAGAGGGCTTTGGAACTGACCAAGCCTACCCTTTCACTGTCGATTCCTCCTCTGATCCGATCCTGGATTTCAGAGCCAGAATGTCTAGAACTGGTCATAGTGGAACCGTCAGGGCCGAGACCTATCCCAGGATCTTCAGACCAGACTACTCCTCCAATGTCCTCAGTTCCGTCTAGACTCGAGGAGTCTAGGAGCTGATGCTCTCCAATCTGGTCCGGGGAGGAGAGTCGCATCAGATAGTTGTCAGATCCAAACTTGCCTCTCTGGGCTTTCTGCGTGGGTGATCTCTGCTCCTACATCTGCCTTGGAGCCAACCCCCTTGGTTCCTGGGATGCCTTCTGGTTCTTCGGAGCTGGAAATTTCCTTGGATCAGGGGCTGGGGGCTTTTGAGGTGATGAGGAGAGTGCTGTCTCCACAGACAGGTCCACTCCCAGGTCTGGACATTCTTCCCCCAAAGGTACCGGTGTCTGTCTCGGCACCACTGCATTCACAGAGATGTGGAGACCCTTAGCTTCATGATGCCCCATTGGGTGAACCCCTCACTTCTGAAACCTCTCCAGAATACCCTTCTGAAGAGGTCTCTCGAAAGAGACTTTGGAAGAGGAAGCTTTTAGGCTCCCCAGAGGAATCCATCACATCCGATACAGACCTTGATGAGTCAGAACATTCCCCACAGTCACTCTCTGAGGATGTCTTCTTCGCAGACATCCTGGAAGTACTTAAACAGAGTGGCAGCTAGAACCCCATCAACCCTTCTGAGGAGGAGTCTATATACCTGAAGGCTTTTGGGTCTCGCCCTTCTGCTACTTGGGTGTCTCTGCCTTCGACGACCTGATAGACCTAGTTTGTTGAAAGGTGTGGGAGTCTCCAGACTCAGTGGAGCCTGTTCCCTGGAGGCCAAACAAATTCATAACTTCCCCTACAGATAAGAGATTTCTTACAAAGGGTGTCCCAGTAGATGCTATGGTGGTGGCTGCAGCCACCAAAAAGGAACTTTCAGAGACATCCTCTTCTGTCCATCCTATGAACAAGGAGTCTCATGTGATGTACAGATATGGAAAGTGCACCTTTTCTTCAGTGACCTTTGCATTCAGATCGCTGAATTATCTCACACACTTTACCAGACTTGAGAGAGAGAGATCTCCTGAAGGAGCTAGGAGATACTCTCCATGCTTCTGTAGCTTAAGGGGTATCAGAGAAGGTTTCCTCTGGGCTCTCCACCTTTAACTCAGTGGTCAGCTACTCCATGAGAAAAGTTTCTTATGCAGTGGATGGAGCAAGTAGGGCAGCAGTTTCAGGAATTTCCCTAAGGAGACATTCCTGGATGGGCTTGTATGGCTTTGTGGAGCCCTTTAAATCTTCTTCTGTTAATGCCCTTTTAATGGCTCATCCTTGTTCGGGCCAAAAGTCAAAGACTCAGTAACTAGGTGTGAACAGGAAGGAAAAACTTTCTCTGCCATAGGAGTCTATTTTTCCCTACCTTCTAGACCTTATCCAAAAGGTCAAAAGGGAGGAAAAATGTGTTTCCAAAAAGCCCAGAGAGCTTTTCAGGGCACACGTGGTGATTCTTCCCCCAGGGGCAGAGGGGGAAGCAATAATGGAAGATGCCAGCCACAATGCAGAATGGGATCTGCAGTATCAGGGCTACAGGGAATCATTCCTTGTTAAGCCCTTTCAGTGGTCCTGAAAGGAGGCCTGTCTGTCCATCTCTGGAGGCAGTCTGGGGGTCACTTATCTTTGAACCCAGAAGCCTGCTAAAAATAACAAAAGACAAGTGGGTACAAAGTATCATATCTGGAGGTTACTCCATACCCTTTTTCTTCCCTGTCCCAAACATGAAAAACATTCCAACAGGCAACTCTAGAAATACAAAAGTTGCTAGAAAAAAAGAGTCATCCAGACAGTCCCTGCAGACCAAATAGGATCCAGAACTTACTCAAGATTCTTTTTAGTGCCAAAGAAAACAGGGGACTGGAGAACCATCCTGGATCTCAGCAAATTAAACAAGTCAGTAAGAAAATCAAACTTCAGGATGGTAACACTGCAGTCAATACTCCCTTTTCTGGGAGAAGATAATTGGATGTTCTTGGTAGATCTCCAGGATGTGTACTACTACATAAAAATGGACAGGCGATCCAGGAGTCATTTGCGCTTTCGGTTGAGAGCCAGTCACTACCTGTTTCGAGCTCTGCCCTTTGGTCTCACTACAGTTTCCAGAGTTTTCAACAAGTGTATGGCATTAGTCACTGCTCACATGAGACGCCTAGAATTCCGCGTGTTTCCGTACATAGACGACTGGCTCCTAACTGCCACTACCTTGCAAATACTAACAAAAGTGAGAGACACCACCTTGCAGCTCTGCTGTCACCTGGGAATCACAATAAACTATGAAAAATCAGGTTTATATTACGTTATCGACTACTCATGTATTCGAAAATGTAATAGTCGACCCCTAATTGTCAAAAACGTCAAACATCGAACTTTTCAATGGAGATCTCCGTACAGTGCGGAAATGGAAGTTTTCCATTTTCTGCACTGTAAGGCAATTTCGGAGTTGGTATATTTAAGTAGCGGGAGTGTGGGGGCGCAGGGGGGCTTGCCCCCCTGCTTACAGCATTTAAATGGTTTGTTCGGGTGGGTTTTTGTACTTTTTTTTGTTGTTTGACGTTTTCGACAATTAGGGGTCGACTATTATGTTTTCGAATACATGAGTATTCGATAACATAATATAGACCCAAAAAATCTGCCTTGTTGCCATCTCAGAGTATCGTTTTTATAGAAGCAGATCTAGATACAACAAAAATGATGGCAAAACTTCCTTTCAAAAGGGTTCTATGACATCAGGTCCTAATCCTGCTTTCCAAGAAAAAAGTACAAGCAAAAACAGTACTGAAAGTGTTGGGAACCATGGCAGCAGCAATAACCCTACTTCCATTAGCATGTCTGCTTATGAGAATTCTACAGTGGTTACTGTTCACTCAGTGGTCCATGCTGGAACTACCCATGTCCCTCCAAATTACTGTAACGAAATCCTGCAAGAAGGACTTCGTTGGTGGCTTCATTCCACTCATGTGACATTAGGTCGACCCTTTCTTTTTCCACAACCTTTAGCCACAGTGACCATAGATGCTTCCCAGATGGGGGGGCATTATATGGGAAGTACAATCCAAGTCACTTGGCAGAATCATGAGGCACACTTGCACTTCAGTGTCCTAGTGATGAGGGCAGTGCTTGTAGTGTTGCAAGCATTCCAGGACTCTCTTCTGCTAGGAACTATTAAGTACAGACAGACAACAATTCAGTTGTGTGGCACATAAACAAGGAGGAACCAGATCTTGCCCCCTTTGTTGGGTGGTCCTGAGAGTATGGCAGTGGGCAACCTCCTCCCAATGCTTTCTGATAGTAATGCACATCCCGGGGAAATCCAACATGATAGCAGACAAACTCAGCACAGTGATTCTGATGCCTCACAAGTTGTCCCTAAAACAAGAAGTAGCGGAGATGATTTTCTGCAAATGGAGCCAGCCTTACTGTGACCTTTTTGCCACATCCATGAATGCCAAATGCAGCAGTTATCTTGCTCTAATCCCCCCTCCAGGGGAGTCACCAAGGGATGCACTTGTACATGATTGGCCTTCGGGTCTCCTCTATGCTTTCCCTCCTTTTCCACTGATACCCAAAGTTCTTCAGAAAGCCAACTGCTTGGGAAGAAATTTGATACTCGTCACCCCATACTGGCCTCGTCAAATCTGGTTCCTCTTCCTTTGGCCTCATCTTCAGGAGGACCCGTGGATTCTGGACCCAGTTCCAGCCTTCTCACTCATGCATCAGGAATGCTCCACCCCTCCCGTCAAACCCTCAAGTTGACAGCTTGGCTTCTCCGATTCCAAATATAGCCAGGCTCCCTAACCTTTCTCCATCAGTGAAACATATCTTGATCTCATCTCATAAGGCTTCAATGAGGAAGTTATATATGAGCAAATGAAAGAGATTTTCTTCTTGGGCCTTCAACAACCGCATTGACCCCTTCTCTGCCCCTATAGCCTCCATTCTTTAATTCTTGGCAAAGTTATTTAATGAAGAAAACCGGCAGATCAATAGATTGGTTAATGGAAAATCCAGAAATGACCTTGGGCAGGAAGGAAGGATCAGTACGAAGGGACACTCTATCCCTGTGGAAGTTCATGTAAGGTCTCTTGACACTCATGGCCTGCAACTCAGGTACTCTTCTCACTGAGGTAAGTGCTACTTGAAGTAGAGTCTTCCATAATAAAAATGTTATATCACATGAGTCAGAAGGTTCGAAAGGAGGGCTTGTTAACAACTGAAGTACCAAAGTCAAGTCCCAGGGTTCTATAGGGGGCTTAACAGGAGGTTTAACATCTAATACTCCTTTCAAAAAGGTTTTGCACAGACGGTGTGACATAACAGAAGAATTATCAAATCCATTATGAAAATTTGCGATAGCTGCTAAATGCACAGTAACTGTCGATGCTGAGGCTCCTGCATGTAGAAGAGAAGTCAGGTACTGTAGGACCTTCTGAATAGGCATAGAGAAAGGGTCTATGTCCTGATCTTTGGGCCATGTAGAGAAACTAGCCCATTTACTAGAATACATTTTTCTGGTGGAAGGTTTGTGTAAAGCCAGAAGAATCTCACAGTTGGGAGATATTAGGCCGCCTGGCAATCATCGGAAGCAGTGGAACCAAGCTGTGAGCTTGAGGCTGTGGAGATTGGGGTGAATCAGTCCCTGAGGGTGAGATAGCAGACTGTCAGATTGATCCAGGATTCATGCACTGTGAATCAGATGAGGCCATAGGAAAGAAAACCAGACTTGACAGGGCCAATAAGGGGCAGTGAGGATCACTTTGCTTCTCAACCTTTGAGCTTTCTGGAGGAATTTCGGGATGAGAGGAAACGGGGCAAAGGCATACAGTAGACCTGGGGGCCAATCGTGCGTTAGAACGTCCCTCGCTGATTCCCCCTGAAGGCGGATCAGGGCAAATTAGCTTCTGCATTTGTTGTTTAGAGGGGACGCAAACAGATCGCAGCAAGGCCTGCCCCAGCGGCAGAAGATCCGATCCGCTATTACAGGATTGAGGGACCAATCGTGAGGCATCAGGATGTTCCTGCTCAGATTGTCTGCAATAAGGTTGGAACTCCCAGGAATGTGCATTGCTATAAGAAAGCAGTTGGAAGCTATCACCCATTGCCAAATCCTCATGGCTTCCCAACACGGGGGGTAAGAACTGGTTCCACCTTGTTTATTTGTATACCAGACGACTGACATGTTTTCTGATTGAATTGCAATGGTCCCGGAAGGGAGGGATGGATGGAACGCTTGCAACACTAAGAGAACTGCCCTCAATTCCAGGACATTTATGTGCAAATTGGCCTCCATGATGAACCAGGTACCTTGGACCGTCTTTCCCTGGAAATGCCCCTCACCCTAACAGGGAAACGTCCATGGTCACCGTGGCCCTGGGCTTGGGGAGACAGAATGGTCAACACCAAAGATTTGATTCTGGCTTCATCCACCATAGCATTTCTTTCTTGCAAAGATTTGTAAGGCGTATCATGTGGTCGAGTGGGTGGGTTAAGATTGACCATTGTGAAGAAAGGAGCCACTGTAATATTCTCATGTGCAACCTCAACAGGGTAATCTAAGAGTTGCAGTACAAGGTGTGCTGGTACAAAGGTCTGTGGAAGGAGGGCTTGGATCTGGTGTCTTATTTTTGAAAGCCTGTGAGGAGGGAGGGAAGCTTGACAGGATATTGTGTCGAAGATCGCTCCAATAAATCCCAGTGTTTTTGTTGGGGACATTTGAGATTTGTCCTGGTTGATCATAGTTCCCCAAGTGGAGAGTGAGGCCTTGAGTGTAAGAGAGGCTGCGGATTAGAAGATTCCTGGTTTGGGCGGTAAGGAGCCAATCGTCTATATACGGAAACACCTGGAATCCTTGTAGTCGAAGGTGAGCTACTACAACTGCCATGTGTTTGGTGAACACTCGGGGAGCTGTCGAGAGACCGAATGGCAGTACCCTGAACTGGTAGTGATTGGCTCCCAGCCAGCAGCGGAGAAATCTCCAGGAGCGCTGATCCTTCTTTATGTGGTAATAAGCATCCTGGAGATCTATAGAGCACATCCAGTTGTCCTTCCCTAGTAAAGAGAGAATGGACTGTACCATGACCATCTGGAATTTGTGAGGTTTCATAAATTTGTTCAATAGGCTGAGATCCAGGATTGGTGTCCAGTCCCCTGTCTTTTTTTGCACTAAAAAGAACCTCGAGTAAAACCCAGATCCTCTCTGGTCTGGTGGGACTGGTTGGATGACTCTTCTTCTTAGCAGCTTTTCTATTTCTAAGGCTGCTACCTCCCTCCGATTGGGTAGTACATCGGGGATTCATTTGACGTGTTTGGGAGTTAAATCGAATGGGATATGATAGCCTCTGGATTTTATTCTCAGCACCCAAACTTCGGTAGTAATAAGTTGCCAGACTGGTAGGTGCAGAGAAAAACGACCCCCGACTGCTTCCAGAGGAAAGCAATTGGGCTGCTGCTCAGGAGCGCTGGTAGGGTCGGCCGGAGAAGGAAACTCTAGCACCCTGGTTACGCGGACCCCCACTGCCCCGAAAGGGGCATCTTACAGATGAGTTGCCCCCTCTGCCCCTGGGGGGTTACTCACCACGAGTGTCACGAAAAGATCCTTTGGACTTTTTGAACCACAATTTTCCTCCCCTCTGGTTCCTGGGGTAGGACCTCTGGGGGTGGAAAAACGTATGCCCACAGCAGACAAGGTCTTTCCGTCTTTCTCACTTCGTGCTAGTGTGTCTCGTACTTTGGGACCAAAAAGTGCAAGTTTGTTGACAGGCGCGTTGACAAAGGAAGATTTAAAGGGTTCTGCAAAATCACACAAATGCATCCAAGTATGACGTCTCATGACAATGTCTGATGCGGCAGCTTGAGCTGCCTCCTTGGTGGTGTGAGATATCAAACACATTGAGGAGTTTGAGATAGATTTTAGGGTAGCTCTCTGCGAGGTGACAGTATCATGCACCTCATCAGGCAGTACCCTTGCCAAAGAGGTAGATATTTCAGAAATTAGGTCTCTTTGGAGGTGAGTGAAGTGTGCCAGATAGTTCAGAGACTGAATGGCAAAGGTAGCTCAAGCATAGGTCTGCTTCCCCAGTCTTTCCATGGCCCAAGACTCCCTGTTCAGAGGATGGACAGTGGAACTATCTTCTGCCAGTTCCCTCTTGGTGGCCGCCGCCACGACCATAGAATCAACCGTCAACTGCTTGGACCAGTTGGGCTGGTCTTTGGGGGTGGATAAAATTTTGTCCGGCTCCAGGGGACAGGTTCTATGTTGTCTGGGGCCTTCCAGGCACGCTGCACGATCAGCTTTACAAGCTCATCCACAGGTGAAGCCATCCAGGAAGTAGATGGCTGGGCACTGAAGGCCTGCAAGAACACAGATTCCACTGAAGAAGGGTTAGAGGACTTCCAGTCTCCCCTCTGCTTGAGGATTTCGAGAATGTCTCCAAATGAGACGTCATCTGGGGGAGACAGTTGGGACCCTTCTCCCTCATTGCAATCGGTGTCCTCAGTGATGGATTCCTCAGGGGAATCAAGGTGGGATCTTCTGAGGAGGACTCCAGAGAAAGAGTTCCCTTCAAGGTAAGGTCTTGTGGCTCCCATGCCCGGGATCCTATAGTAGGCGGTTGGGACAGCTGCATGCTAGAGAGGGGTTCAGGTGTTGGGTCCATTGGTGCTGACTGATAGCCTGTGGAGATAAGGACCCTCTCCATCACCTGCAAAGCAGGCCCGCTCGAGGAGGGATGAGAGCCCGGAACTGAAAACAACCTCGGAACTGGGGTTACACCCTGCCCTGAGGAGCCCGCTTCCAGGTGAGGAGCTCCAAGAAGACTGGAAGCTGCTGCAGCCGTGGACATAGACGGTGCCAGTGCCTTTGAAAAAATAGGCGACGGACTAGGTACCACGGTCCCGACAGCCCAAACACTGCTCCGAGAGTGTACCGGTTCCAACAGAGCCAATACACCAAGGGAGGTCAACGCCGACAGGGGAAACTCTGCAGTCAGAGCCGAGACAGTATGCACTGGGGTGGTCATCGGTACCAAGATTTCTGGCTTAGGAAGAGAGTTAGGAACATATAAAAAATGTGTTCCTAACTCTCTTCCTAAGCTATATCCTGTTTTAACCACTTTCTTAGGGGGTAATTACTTTCATCATATTAGGCACAAACTTTGCAATGTTCTCATCATTCCTAGAATCCTCTGTAATGCCTGCTTGTCTTCTGGATTTGACATTTGAGCTGTTGCTCTGACTTTTTTTTCTGTACAGTGTTTCAGAGCCTCTGACTTTGACTTAGATATTTCACACTTGTTATTCCTATTAACTTAGAGCTGAGTATATTTTTTCTGTATTATTCTGTATTATAGAGCTAAATTGTTGCTTAGATATCTGTTGTCTTACTGTTCTGCAAATATACAGAGATCAGTATATATTTTTCTGGTTTTATAATTTGCACTGTGATTCCTGACATCTCTGTTGAAACTGTCTTCCCCACCCCCCTTCCCTGTTCTTGGTTGTAGTTTAAATTTGGTGGCTTTTGCAGTGCCCGCCCCACTGTAGATTTGATCTAGGACACTCCCCCAGTCCCATCTCTTTACTGCATTCTACCTAATAAACCCTTTCTGCACTTGCTTTTAGTCCTTTTTAATTTAATTACATTTTTTCAAACTGTGTGTGGACTAATATTGCTACATACTCAAGTGTGCCAGCTTGCACTGCATGTGAATTGTTTTTACTACTGTTTTTGCTACTTTTCTGAAAAAAAAAATTTTAAGCCTGTTTCCTACCTTTCCTGTAATTAGTGTTCCAGATACAGATTTGCTGTATCCAGGACTGTTTGTAAGCTTCTGAGCCCCCCCCCCAAGCCTTTCTGTGTTGGAGGGAAGCCTTCTAGCTTATCAGTGGGAGTGGTATGCATTGGGTAACCTGTCTACCACATAGGGAGTGGTTCTGGCCCAGAATTTGTAGTTATTGGCCGTTTGGGCGGTCTTCCATCTCTCTCAACTTTCTGATTTGAAGGCCTGCATTTGCACTTGTATCTGTCCTGTAACTCCTGGGCCCATCTCATTTGCTTACTCAAAAAAAAAAAATGTTATCTGCTTTTACTGTATTTTTGTTTCTTCCTACTCTATTTTGCCTTTGCGTCATCTTAATAGTACTCAATTGTATTTATTACTGCTTGGTGTAACTCATTCTAAGCCTTTTAGTTTAAGCACTTGGGCTTCAAACCAGTTGTTTCACATTAAGAAGGTTTGTGATCTGCACTGTAGTGGCAGAACAGGTAGCTTACATCCTTCTAAGTTGGGAACTGCTGATTGAGGGCTCAGTGTCTGTTATTCTAAAAGTGTATTAATTCTGGTTTAAGCATTTGGGCTTCAGGCCAGTTATTTTACATTAAGAGGGTTCGTGGTCTGCACTCTTGTGGGAGGAGAGGCTGGACTCTGCCCTTCTGAGCTGGGAATTTCTGGTTAAAGGCTTATAGTGCCTGCATATTTGAACTGCTTCTTACTGAAATTGGTACACCTTGTTTGCTGTAGCATAGACTAGATCCAGGCCTGCTGAATCTAGCTTTGTTTGTATAACTTGAGCACTAATCCAGGCATTCTTTAAAGTATTCAATTGTATTTATTACTGCTTGGTAGTAACTTGATTAAAGTGTAACTATCATTCTAAGTCTTTTGGATTAAGCACTTGGGCTTCAGACCAGTTGTTTTACATTAGGAAGGTTTGTGGCCTGCACTGTGGTGGCAGGACAGGTAGCTTACATCCTTCTAAGTTGGGAACTGCTGATTGAGGGCTCAGTGTCTGTTATTCTAAAAGTGTATTAGTTGTGGTTTAAGCACTTGGGCTTCATGCCAGTTATTTTACATTAAGAAGGTTCGTGGTCTGCACTCTTGTGGGAGGAGAGGCTGGACTCTGCCCTTCTGAGCTGCGAATTTCTGGTTAAAGGCTTATAGTGCCTGCATATTTGAACTGTTTCTTACTGAAATTGGTACACCTTGTTTGCTGTAGCATAGACTAGATCCAGGCTTGCTGAATCTAGCTTTGTTTGTATGCTTGTTGTTTATTTGCTTGTTATTTCCCTGAAACGCTAATTCCACTTAAAACGCGGCTTTTCAGCGCTTCTGTGAATCCCTAGTGATATCTGCATTGCTTACTGTACTTATTTCCTTGTTTCACTTGAAAGAAAGTTACTGCTTGTCATTTTTGCGTTTAAGTTACCTGTAACACATTGCATTTAAGTTACCTGGCACTTGCTCACTAAAGCAATTATATAAGTCAGCACTAAAAAAATTAAAAGCACTACACCCTCACAAACTCCCCTTGAGTACCTTGTTCCCTATTGGCCCTTTTTTTCAATTATAAAGGAATTCCCAATACTATTCTAGCATGTCCAAAGGTCAGTTGTCAATCTCCTCTCTGTTCCAGCTGGTGAATCTGGGAATCTTGAGGCAATGTTACAACTGCCTCATGTATACAGACAACCCTCTCCTCCTCCCAACAAATTCCAACACATGTGAGAGATGCAACCATATAGCCAAACTGGAGGCTAAGCTCTCTCAACTCAGTACTGGCGTAACCAGTCAGGAGGAGAAGGAAACCACACTCACTACAATTCCAGTCTCACATAGACCTACCACGACAGCAAACCAAACACATAAACACACAAAAACATACTCGGAGGCTCTAAATAAAAATCTGCCTAAGCAGCAGAGACCTCCAAAGCAGACACCCAAGCAACCACTACCCCAAAACAAAACATGTGCAACACATAGCTCACAAAGCCAGTGTGCCGAACTGTCACAGCCCTTAAGGCTAAACAACACACCTGATACACTTGTAATAGGCGACTCTATCGTCAGGCACACTGACGTCCCGCTCACCAGGCTGAACAAGGAGAAGGTCACGGTGAGCTGCCTGTCGGGCGCTAGGATCTGCCACATAACACAAGCACTCAGGTCACTCCAAGGCAAGTACAAATATGACTCGGTCATTGTCCATGCTGGTGTGAATGACCTGAGACGTACTTCCCTGGATTACATGAAAAGAGACATAGAGGAGCTCTCTGAGCATGTAGCCCAGGCCGGTATGACCTTGACCTTGAGTAGCATCTTACCCTCACCAAGAATGATGCCACAATATGAAGACAAGATGATCAATTTCAACAATTGGCGTAAGTATTGGTGTCATTCAAAGGGGATCCAATGCCTGTCAGCCTGGGATGACATGCTCAACAAGCCACGATGCATCGCTAGGGATGGCTTGCACCTGTCACCCCTGGGCTTTTGGATATTGGCAAAGGCTCTTGCTTCCCCCATAGTGCCTTTTTTAGGCAAGGCTCAAAAGACAAACCCACCTCCATAGGTATCACAAGGGATAAGAAACTAAGAGTAATGCTACTCAACGCCAGAAGTCTAAACCTCAAGATGCACGCACTCAAAACTCTCCTTAGCATGGAGAACATCGATAGCTGTGCAGTAACAGAAACCTGGTTCAAGGCTCCCGAGCGCATTCCAGCACTCCCAGGTTATACCTCATACCATGCTTTTCGGCCCCAAAACGTGGACCGAACCACAAAAGGAGGGGGAGTATCAATATTTGTCAAAGATACCCACACCTCCAGGTTGGTGGCACAGCACGAAGCATCAGAGACTATCCATGTGCAACTAACAGTGGGTAAAACTGCCTTCCAGTTTATAGCCTGCTACAGACCACCCTCCCAAACCCAGGAACCCCACTTGGCCTTCCTGAGAACACTGGAAAATATGAAGGTCTCTCCAACCACCATTATATTGGGCGACTTCAACTACCCAAACATAGACTGGGAGCATTACTCTAGCTCCACCACCCTAGCCCAAAAGTTCCTAGAATTTATAAACTCAAATGCTATGGAACAACTTGTTACCACTCCCACAAGAGGGGAAAACATACTGGACCTGATCATCTCCAATATGGGGACTCTATGCTCCAGAACAGAAGTGTATCCCTCATTGGTAAGTTCAGACCATAAACTAATCTCACTGGATATTCACATCCCGACCCCACCCCCTGCCCAGAAAACCACAGTGAAAAACTTCTCTAAAGCAAATTTCACACTCCTCAAAACCGAGGTGGAATCCTTCAAAGCCCCCGAGCCTGTGGAAAATACGGCCCAGACCGCAGAATCCTTTATAAACGCATTCTATGAACACCTTCAGGAATGCATGGATCATGCAATTCCAAATAAAACCAAGACCCAATCCTCCAAAGGCAGACGTCCTGTCTGGTGGACCCCAGCCATAAACAAACTATACAATAGAAGGAGGAAGCTACTAAATGATAGAGCAAAATCCCAAAAAGGGAAGGCATCTCTGATCAGTATTAGCAAAAAACTACGGGCACTCATAAAATCGTCTAAGGCCAGCTTTGAGAGAAAAATTGCACTGGACACTAAGGATAATCACAAGGCTTTCTTTAGTTATGTTAGGAACCTGGGTGGGAATTCCCAGATATGCTCAGAATTAGTCCAAAATGACAAAAAATACATCGAACCCACAGACATTGCCAACAGCCTAGCTGACAGGTTCAGCGCAAACTTCTCCCCCCCCCCTCCCCACCAAAAGGGCAAATATCTATCCCAGCAGAGTGCTGCCCCCCTGACATCTCAGATGCTCAGGTAAGAGCCGCCCTCTCCAAAGCAAAAAACACAGCATCAATGGGACCAGACGGTGTCCCGGTCTGCGTCCTACATGAACTCCAAGAAGAGCTAAACCCAAACATAAAACTACTGTTCAGTCTCAGCCTTACTACAGGATATGTACCCAAAGAGTGGCGTACAGCAACAGTGGTCCCTCTCCACAAAGGTGGTGCCTCAACGGGTCCTGGAAACTATCGCCCCATAAGCCTGACTAGCTTGGTCTGCAAAGCTATGGAAAGGATCATTATGAACCTCATAAATAAAGATATTGGGGACCTACAGACACTGGATCCTACCCAGTTCGGCTTTGTTAAGGGCAGATCCTGCCTCTTAAACCTGGTCGATTTCTTTGAAACAGTCACCAAGGCCATTGACGAGGGGAAGGTGGTCCACACAGCCTACCTGGACCTCGCAAAAGCCTTCGATACAATACCCCACTCGGGCATTATAGATAAGCTCACCAGCTTAAATATAAACCCCTATGTCACTAGATGGATTGCAAACTGGCTCAAGGACAGAGCCCACATGGTTAGAATTGCTGGAGCCATGTCAGTCTCCAAACCAGTTACAAGTGGCGTCCCACAAGGCTCAGTCCTGGGACCTCTCTTGTTCGGTATATATTTCTCGGAGGTACAGGCCAACACAGAAGGACTTGGCTGACCAAGTTCGCAGATGACTGCAAACTGGGCACCATAACTGACTCTCCAGCCGACACAAGCATCCTCCAAAAGGGCCTCATAGAAACAGACAACTGGTGCCAGAGCCATGGCCTCAAGCTAAATGCCAAAAAGTGTATAGTCATCCCTTTGGGAAAAACAAAGTGCCCACAAATTACCACATAGGTGGTAATCCATTAAGTACAGAAGAAGTAATTAGGGACCTGGGGACCCAAGTTGATAGCAATCTCTCATTTGACAACCACGTGGCCAAAGTGGTTAGAAAATCATTTTATATAGCCCACCTAATCATGAAGGGATTGACATCTAGATCAGGGGAGGTCATCGTGCCTCTTTACTCATCCCTCATCACGCCCATAATTGAGTAAAATGCCCCTTTTGGATGTACCTTACCAGACACCTGCAGCAACTGGAAAGACCCCAAAAGTACCTCACCAAGAGGATCAGAGGGCTCAAGCAGATGCCATATGATGCCCGGTTAAAGAAACTCCAGCTCTACTCAGTGGCATACCGCCTGCTCAGAGGCGATCTGTGCCTGACGTATAAAGCCATGTCCAACCCGGAATTAATGGACATGCTGCACCTCAGAAAATCCAAATCCCATCGAGCTATGCGCTCAAGAGACTTGAACCTCAGCACTGAAATAAATAGGACATGCGGGAGGGACAGATTTATAACCCAGAGGCTCCCTTCACTCTGGAATAAAATCCCAGTCCAGGTTAGGCAGAGTCCCTCATTGACTCTCTTCAAGAGGAATCTTGATGAGTGGATGGGAGATCGTAGGTTTACCCCGGGTATCACTTCTGTGTCACTGTTAGACAGAGGCAGAGTATACTAACCTCGAAAAAGGGCATAGCAAAATTAATTTAAAATGGGTGGCGAAAGCCAAACACACTCTGGCTAGGCTTATAAATGCCCTAGGGCAGATAGCCTAGTATGAACCTATGAACCTATGACTTGAAATTATGCTATATTAATCTATTTAGCAGTTGTATCAGCCTCTTGGTATGATATTTGGTTTTACTCTTGATATGCTGTTCTTGTGTCTCACTCTGCAATAACAAATCATCTATTATGTTTACAATTCCTTTGAAGCATTCAGCACTAATCCTTGGAGTACACTTGGTGATGATGTGTTATGAAATGGTTCATAAGTTGGTACTAGGCTATCGGCCCTATGGCCTGTACAAGCCTAGCCATAACAATTCCCTGGCTGTTTCTTCCCACACTATTTACTTCCCTGGACCCTTGTCTAGCAGGGCGACTGACATGATCCCAGGGTGAATTTTCTTTCTCCCATCCAATCGTCAAGGTTCCTTTTGAAGAGGGCCAAAGAGGCGCTCTGCTTGACATGTATGGGCAGTCTATTCCAGAGTCTGGGGAGTCTCTGGGTCAGAAACCTATCCCTCTAGCATGTTTTGTTTATTGTGATGACAAGATTTAGATCCCTGGAGCATGTGGCTCTGAGGGATTGGGATTTCTTTAAGTGTAGCATGTCAAATAGCTCTGGGTTTGACATGGCCTTGTATGTTAAGCAGAGATCACCTCTGAGTAGATGATATGTGACGTATAGCTGGAGTTTTTTTAATACGGTCAGCTTAGGGCATCTGCTTTAGGCCTGTGATTCTTTTAGTGAGGTGTTTTTGTGGCCTTTCCAGTTGTTGCAAATGTCTTGAGAGGTACATACCAAACGGGGCATTATATTGTATAATGGATCTAATGAGGGATGAGTACAGTGGGACAATGACCTCCTTTTTTCTGGATGAAAAGCCCTTAGTGATGAGGTGTGCCACATAGAAGGATTTCCTGACTGTTGTGGCGATGTGGTTATCGAAGGTGAGACCACTGTCCACCTGTGTCCCTAAGTCTCTTGTCACACTTTCGGTGTTTGGTGTATTACCATCTATGTGGTAATTCACGGGTACATGTTTTTTCACAAAGGGAATAGCTATACATTTCTTGGCATTGAGTTGAGCCCATGGCTCTGGCACCAAGCATCTGTATCTGTAAGGCCCTTTTGTAGAGTATCCACATCATTTGCGGATTCAATAATGGCTCCCCAGTTTGCAGTCATCTGCGAACTTTGTTAGCCAGAGTCCCTTAGTGTTGGCCTGTACTTCAGAGAAGTAGATGCCAAACAAGAGCGGTCCCAGGACTGAACCCTGAGGTACTCCTCTTGTCACTTGTCTGGAGTTGGATTTGGAGTTGGCTACTTTTACAGTGTGGGTTCTGTCAGTAAGCCAGTTGGCAACCCATCCAGTGACGTAGGGATTAATGCCCAGCTTAGTAAGTCTCTCTATGATATATGCTGTGTGGACCGCCTTACCCTCATCCACAGCTCTAGAGACTGATTCGAAGAAGTCAGTCAGGTTCAGGAGACAAGATTGGCCCTTCACAAACCCAAACTGGGTGGGGTCCAGTGTTATCTTTGTTTATAAGTTCCATGATAATACATTCCATGGCTTTGCAGATCAGGCTCGTCAGACTGATGGGGCGGTAGTTCCCGGGATCCAAGGTGGAGCCCCCTTGTGGAGTGGGATAACTGTAGCTGTGCGCCACTCAGTGGGCACGAAGCCTGAGGTGAGGCTATGATTAAAAATGACACTTAGGTGAGGTACCAGTTCATTTTGTAGTTCATGTTATACACAGCCCGGAATGTCATCTGGTCTCATGGATGCTGTATTCTTAGCTTTGGAGAGTGCGTTTTTTTACCTGTGTGACCGTTATTACCGGAATTTGGCAATCTTCCGGTATTGAAATGGGCCGTTTTGGGAGTGAGAGGGGGGTGAATTTGGCACTGAATTGATCTGCCAGGATATTGGCAATATCCTTGGGATCAGTATATTTAATGCCATTCTGTTGTAGCTCAGAGCAGATGGAGCTCAAGATAATGTGAACCTTCTTAATGACACATTAAATGTACACTGTTTAAAGCATTGTTAATTTAGTTTTATCTGCCATAATCTTTATTTAAATTTTGTTTTACTTTATTGCTTTTAGTACTGAAAGAAACTTAGCATTTGACTTGATTGTGATCATTTCCTCAATTGTAAGCAGTTGTTTCTCCTTTTAATCAACTTGTATCAGGACAGAAGTGAATCTCATCTTTATAACAATAATCATACTATTCATCCATTCTTTGGCTGTAGTTGCATTTTGGTGCATCTAAACTTTCCACATGCCTACTCTGTTCTTTTTTTTTTTCTTTTGAGAGCAACACTGATTTTCTGTGAGCATGAAGTACTGTCACTGCCTTGGGATTTACTTGCATATAATATTCTGTTGTAAATAAATCAGCATAGTCATGAGCGGTATTACTGCTGCATTTCTGCACACTGTCTGTTTATCCAAGTGTTACTGTACACATGCACTCTTTGGTTTCATGCTGTATATTCTTTTTATCATTCCTAGATTCTCACAGGCAAAACAATGTTGAACATTGGGAAATTCACCATATTTCAGGCTGAAAAAGAAATATTATGCTTCTTAATGCTGTAGTCACATTTTAGTAGCTTTTGACACAGTGGCCCTATCTGGTGAATTCATTTATTCGTTTTGTTTAGCAGGAAAGTCTGACTGGATACAGCACCTCTTTTCAGTGAAACCTGAAGAGAAAAGCTCCACATAAATAGTTATAGTAAGTACATAATTAAATTTGAAGTCAACAAATCAAAAATACAGTACTGTACAAGACAAAATACAGGAAGAAACAAAAAAGCTCTACTTGCAAAAATCAATTATTTGTAAGTGGACAGAAACAAATGAACAGCTGAAGAATAAGTAACAACATTTGCTTTGCACATGTATTATATAGCAATACAATCAAAGGTTAAACAAAATGGAGTGAGAAGTGATTCAGATTTGGCGAAAGGACTTGAGAGATATTTGAGCAAGAAGGAGCAGAATTTAAGAAATGGAATTGTTATTCTTGTTATAGAGTTATAATAAGAGAGAATAGAATGATATATCTAAGAACAGCAGTGACAGTTTGATGTAGGTTGTTTTAATGATACTTAACCAAGGGAGGTGCAGAGGCAGAGCCATGAGTTTATTACATAGGTGGAATTTTAGTTATGATTTGAGTGAGTCAGGTGAGTGGACTTGTTTAACAGCTTGTGGGATGGTATTCCAGATTTTAGATGCATATCTGGTGTATACGGAGTGACGAGCAGAAATGTTAGCCTTTGCAATTTGTAATAAGTGTTTGTAGTGAGTAACAGTTTTGAATATGTTAACAGTGCATGCACCATTCATTCTTTAGTATCTTTAAATTCAGTTGCTTCAAAGGTATCTTCATACAAAATTTTACACTTTGCACATCTGTATTAAATTTGTTGTTTTACATATTCATTCTTATTGTCTCTCATGTATTTTCATCTGTCAGAGTATTAACTTTTTTTCCCCTTAAGTAGTATCAAATGGGGCTTTGTTAGTGCTATCAATTTTCATATTTCTGTTGGACAGCATGCAGTTTCTTTAATAAATGCTTACTTTTCCTTTTAAATATCGTAACAAATGTCTTTCTGCACAGTTGCTACAAAATGAATTATATGCAAGATAAAGAGCTTCTGTTGTGCTTATTGCTATACCTACTGCATGAGGTTTGAAAGATAAATGTGTAATCTTTTTTTCTGGTCTGTTACTGCTACAATGTTTTGTCAAATGACTGTTTTTGTTATTCATTACTTTCAGAACACATTTTCACTTTCTGATTGTTTCCCTTTTTTTAATTACCTAGCATTTTATCTTTCACACATTCTTTTCCTCGGTTAATCTCTAAATTTGGTTCAACTAATTTAATTTGCTCTACACATATAAATAAGGTCAGATCATCTTTTCTTAAAACCTGAAAACCTGTCTCTCATATATTTTCTTATAATGCATACTGTTCTGTCTGATATTAACGGATCGTGCAACCCAGAATTCAGTCTTTGGATCTGTTCTTCAGCTCAGTGACATAAACATCTGTAGTCTATGTAGGATCCTGTATAATTGTAAAGAACAAGTGGTGCATAAGTAACAATTTCCTCTGGAGGTACAGTATCAAGCTACTTGCTGCCATTTTATTTCTTTTTTTTTTTCAAGAAAAGTAAGTTACATACCTTCAAGACTTCTCTAGTGGCATTCGGGAATATAGCAGAATGTACCATTGTTAAACTTCTTGGATAATCCATTTGCAATAAGAAATAAGTTGAAATTTCTGGATCCAAAGTTTCCACTTCTTGAAATAAGAGGATTTCTAGATATTACAACTGGAGCATTTTTCCACTCTATCACATTGGTTGTCGAAAGCTGATAATTATTTTTCATATCTGCAGATGTATGTCTCCACTCCAAAGCCATGTGGTATCTGTAGGTTTTCCAGGATGGTACAAATAAATAATAGGGGGCACTAATAGATTCATAGGTGTGTACTAGGCTAATGACCACTAGGGCCTTTTTAAGCCTAGCACTGCATGTGAATTGTCACATCCAACAATTGGATTTGGGATGCACATGCATCCCAAATCCTATGACAAGTTCTGATACCCTTGATAAGTTTAATCAGGGGCTTGGGAAATTAAAAGTTTACAGGCTGCATGTGTCCATTAGAGACATAAGTGCTAAAACAGGGATGAATTTCCTGTTCGCTATCTAATTGCCCATTTACAGTTGAATTGGGTTTGGGAGGAACTCTACTTCACAAGGACGGGGAGCCTGTTCCAGAGAAAGGGTAGTCCCTGGGATACATACCTGTCTCTCCAGCAGGCCGTATTTATATGACAGGCAAGGTTTAAGTCTTTATAATGGGTAATTCTGGTGCTGTTTGTTTGGCAGATATGCAGGACATCTATCAGGGTGTGGGCTGACATTGCCTTGTATGCCAGGCATAGTTCTCCCGTCAACAGCCCGTAGGATACAGAATAGAAGTATAGGGCTTGAGGCTGTCTCCAGAGGACATGTTAATTGGACCCTTTATTCTTTTAGTAAGGAATCTCTGTGGACATTCCAATTGTTGGATGTGACTAGTTAGGTACATACCAAAGGGGGTATTGTACTGAATAACAGATATGATGAATGTTGAATGTAGTGGAACAATAGCCTACTTTGACTTAGATGCCATACCTTTGTTTATAAGTTACACAACGTAGAATGATTTCCCCACTACTGTAGATACATGTTGGTTAGAGGCTAGATTACTGCCTTCATGAGTCCCCAAGTCCTTGAATTCTGGGTCGACTCTTAGGGGTGAGTTGTCAATATGATAGTTACCAGGAGTGGATCACTTCCCAAAGGATACTATTATGCATTTCTTGGCATTTAGTTTTAGTTCATGGCTCTGGCACATTGTCTGTGTCAGCCCTTCCTGGAGAACATTAGTGTCAGTGGTGGATTCTGTGACTGCTCCTAATTTGCAATCATGTACAAATTTTGCTAGCTGGAGGACCCTGACATTGGCCTTGACTTCAGAGAAGTAAATGTCCAAAAGGAGCAGTCCTAGGACCAATCCCTGAGGGGCTTCACTTGTGACTGGCCTCTGTGTAGAGGTGGACTCCCCAGTTCTAACTTCCTGGGTCCTGTCTATGAGCCAGCTGGCTATCCACCACATGACATAAGGGTTTATACCTAACCTCTTGAATTTATCAACAATGCCTGAATGTGGTATTGTGTCAAATGCCCTGGCCAGGTCAAGGTAGGAAGTGCGAACAATCTTCCCCTTATCATTGTTTTGGTGAACTTGAAGTCCAC